>NC_141541.1:86152500-86255000 GCF_021556685.1 Rattus norvegicus
GAGGGAGACCGGGGGGGTGGGAGAAGGGGAGGGGAGAGGGGAGAGGGGAAGGGGAGGTGGGCGAGGAGGAGAGGGGAGAGAGGAGAGAGGAGAAAGGAAGAAAATGGCTAAGTTGCACCTCTTCTGCCAAAGCTCATGATGGCTCCTAGGGACCGGGCTGGGGGTAGGGATCATAGAAAAGAAAATTACAGTGTCTCGTTAAAGGAACGATTATCATGCCTACTCTTTAAAGTGGCTTAAGGTGAGCCTATCTTCCTAGGGGTGGTCTCTCGCCACAGGGTAACTGCCTGACCCAACTAGTGTTTAGGTCTCCTCCAGGCCCGAGATTCTGTTCTCTTGACCAGAAGGAGCTTTTTCGTAGCGGGCATCTTTACTGCAGCTCTAAACTGTTGAACTTAAACCTCTTACCCTCCGTGAGTCACTCACTGCTATTAGGAGCCCAAGGGTGGGTGAGCAGCATGAAGAGTGCCCCATTGGAAGCAAAAATGTGTGCCTTTGACAACTTTTGCTTCTTAAAATATTTCTTTCTACCCTTCACTTTCCAAAGACTGCACAGACCTGAACACCCAAATGGTCCTCAGTGGCTGCTCTGATCAGGGATGCCCCAATGTTCTCTAATGACGTCGACGTGGACCTGTTGGTGTTTAGCCTCAGACTTAGACATGGCCCTTGAGGTGGGACCTCACTGTCACCACGGGTGCCAGGGCAGGCCACTCACAGCAGGCTACAGCTCTCCACCCTGGACTCTCTGGCTCCATCTCTCTCCATACCGCTCAAACTGCTCCACTTCTCTCTCTCTCTCTCTCCCATCTAACCACCACATTCTCGTTCATTGTGGAGCCTCCCACTGCAGGCTGGCCACGTAGCTGGCAGGGCCTGGGGTGCCATCTTTCATCTGTGCTACATGGTGTAGCAGGACCCAGATAATGCTATTCAGATCTATCCTGTGGCTGCTTGATACCCCCCCCCCCAATGATCTGGGTTCCTGAATGAGAGGCACATACACACAGCCTTTATATTTCTCTATGCCTTAAACAGCTCAATAGCTGGGCCACTTCCTAGCCTCCACGTGGCGAAACTACCTCCCTCCAATATCCCCAGGTTATTACTACTAAAACCTATATTCTATCTTTGCTGCCCTAGGCCCAGATGTGCAGCCTTCTCCAGCTGTGCTTTCCCCCAGCTCCTACATGTTGGCTATGCTCTTTCTCTCTGCTATGGCATCTTGGTTCTCCTCACAGCTTGGCAGATGCCTCCTTTCTCCTCCTCAGTCCCTTGCCTGGGGGAATCCTAAAAGTCCCACCTCTGTCTCCCTGCCTAGCCATTGGCAGCCAGTAACTTTATTTACCAATCAAAACCAACGGGGGGGGGGGGGGACAGGGTCCCTCAGTTTTATATGTAGGACACACTGCAAACAGGTTCTTGGGAAACCTAATTAGCATGACAGTACAAGCAGCTATAACAGTGGTGGCAAGTGGGTGTCTAGTGCCTGACTGTGCCAAGTTCAGGATGACAGGACTGTAGGTGGCACGGCAGTCCTCGGGCCTCTGTCTTCCTCCTCCTGTGCTGTGCCGCCTGGATTTGATTTGATTTGATTCGTATAAGTCCTAGGCATAAGCTTTAGCCATTGAGTCAGGCATCAAGCCAGGATAAACAAAGGATCCCTCTGCCCCTGACCAAGATAAGAACACTGCCACCAACAAGGTATCTCAGTGCCTAGTGCCAAGAGGGCAAAGAAGGCTTTGATTGCTGGACTTCGGTACTTTGATAATTGAACCTTGACCGCTAGCCTCAAAAGGAGGAAGTGACCAAATAAGGGAACAGACCTCGGTGGCTGGCTTTAGGAATGTAGTCTAGCAGTTTTTAGCAAGGCAGAGAGAATGAGGGGGAAGGACAAGACCTTCAGAACCATATTTAATATGCTCCAGCTGGCTAGAGCTCCTTCAAAATTTCTCTAAGGGCAGTCAGCACAGCATTCTAACCAAAACAAGTCTGGCTTCTCCATCTTCCTAATCTACCAAATTTGCGGGGAGCTGGAAGCTAATACAGCAGTTCTTCATCCTAACTACATTTCCGATCATGTGGAGGACATCTAAGAAAGCAATTCGGGGCTTTCTCCCCAGACTGGTTGGTGCCTGAGAACTCTCCAGACAATCTCC
Organism: Rattus norvegicus; assembly: GCF_021556685.1. Taxonomy (NCBI): domain Eukaryota; kingdom Metazoa; phylum Chordata; class Mammalia; order Rodentia; family Muridae; genus Rattus; species Rattus norvegicus. The sequence goes on from NC_141541.1 coordinate 86,154,660, forward strand.
AGAGTGCATCTGAGAGAAGCTGTTGGGAGTCTCCATTTTGAGATTTCACAGGAGACACAAAAACTCCAGAGAAGGATACAGGCAACTACAGTTTTCCCTAACATTGTTAAATTGTTTTCTTTTTTTTAAAAAAATCATCCTTCCACCTGTGTAACTTTTGCCTGTACCCTCTGCACCTGGGCTAGTTTGTAGGCGACTGCTGCTGTTGCAAGGAAAATTACTTGAAAATAAAACTGAATACAATTTTGCAGAAGTGTTTGTCTTGGGTAACCCATTAGGGCTTTACAAGGTATCCCCCTGCTACAGCCCTGAAAGTGCTTCACTCCATCCTTCATTCCGCTCTTGGGATCTTCCACTGCCTCTCTGGCCTCCTCCTCAGGAAAGGACAGAGAGACAGAAGAAGCCATAATGGTGGTGGTGGCTGTAGGTTTTGCTGCTGGTGCTGGTGGTGAAGGTGAACCCAGTCCCCTCTTCTCCATCCCAGCTTGGCCTTCCTCTAGTGTAACACTGCAGGCCAAGGTCAGAGGCTCTGGCTCCAGTTGTCACCTTCGTGGCTGCACCTAGGCCATCTTGACTCATGAGCATCGTATGCCTTGGGCACTTTGGCTCAAATGAGGGTCTGAGGTAGAGTGGTATCTGATTCTATTCTGGCCAGACAGCTAGGTAAGAGCCCTACAGACAGGAGTGGGGAAATAGATGAGAGGCACTTCTGGCTGTCCTGTGACCTGGTTCCAGTGAGGGAACAGCCTCGGCTTGCTCACAATTTGGACAATTTCGGCTTCCAGCAGCTGTGGGTGTCAAGAAAAGTATCCGGCAAAGAAGAATGGCTTGGGATTTTACCAGAACAAAAGCAGACATTGAAGTAAAAGGTAACATTTTCTTTGAGTCATGCATGCATCAGCTGTGACTATGACAGCAGGCTTCCACAGAGATAAGGACAGAGCACACTGAGGTTGTGGAAACAGTGATTTATAACATAGAGACCTGACACAGTCCCCTTTGGCTCAGAGACTTGCTTCCTGGGTCTCAAGGAACATTGATTCATGAAGGCAGCTCTGTGAGAAAGCCAGAGATAAGAAATGGTTTTCAGGAGAATTAACCCAAGACCCTAAGAGCAATGGAGCTCGCAGACAACGTTTGCCGTATGGCTGCAGGACCCCCCCCCCCATCTCTGTCAGATCCAGGAAAGCTGTGTGGCAGCAGGAATTTCTTCTTGTATTTCCTTTGCTGGTATTTCTAGTAACCTCTGTTGGACTGGGCATTTCAAGAGAGCACCACAGCAACAGAATGGGAGTCCCACCTTGCCAACGGTCTCCATCAGGTCCTGGGGAGGCTGGGAAATGTTTCAGTCAAGGGTTCTACCGGGAAACCATTGGCAACCCCAAATTAGGATCACTCCGGGGAGGCTTATACGCTGCTGTGTGGACTGGGTGAGCGGTGTTGGGATAGCACAGGCTTTAGCAACAGGGTTACTAGGCGCAGCGAGGGGGGCTGCAGTGCGCTCAACAGGAATACCAGAAGAACGTCGTGGAGAAAAGGCTGATTTGAGATAACGGGGACCCCAGGCCAGCCTGGATGTCCCCTCTCCCATATGAACAATAACTTCTCTCCCTTCCCTCCTGTGGGCCTATACTTGGGTCCCCAATACCTGAAGCAAAGGAGTCGGTGGATATAGTCTTATTAAGTCTGTTCTGTGGAAGATTTCAAGCTGAACACGATCAGACTCACTTAAAATAAAACATTTCAATATTACCGCTGCCTGATCAGAAGTACACATGAAGAGAAGACTTCACACCAGCCTGGCAAGTGGCCTCTGGATCACTGGTTCTCAACTTGTGGGTGGAGACCCCTTTGGGGCTTTCATATCAGATCTTCTACATATCAGACATTTACCTTCTGATTCATAACAGCAGCAAATGACAGTTATGAAGTAGCAATGAAAATAATCTTATGGCTGGGGGGCGGGGGTTACCGCAGCCTGAAGAACTGTATTAAAAGGTTGCAGCATTAGGAAGGTTGAGAACCACTGCTCTAGCTCTAATAGCAAGGATAATGTGATTCACCAAGGAAGACCAGTGAGGAGAATCAGACCTATTACAGAGGCAGTGGGGAGAGGTGAGTCAGAGTCTAGACTCTTCGTGATCTATATCTCTACCCAGCTTCCTTCTCTTCTGCATCTGTCCATCTGCTTAATCCTCAAGGTCATTCATTCTTGCAAGCCGGCCTGCTCTCTTCTTGCCCTGTCTTTCTCATTTCCTCTTTCTTCCACCTCGTCCTCGTCCTCGTCCTAGTCCTCGTCCTCGTCCTCGTCCTAGTCCTCGTCCTCGTCCTCGTCCTCCTCGTTCTCCTCCTCCTCCTTCTCCTCCTCCTCCTTCTCCTCCTCCTCCTCCTCCTTCTTTTCTCTCTCTCTTTCTCTCTCTCTCTCTCTCTCTCTCTCTCTCTCTCTCCCCCTCCCTCCCTCCCTCCCTCCCTCTCTCCTTTCTTTTTCCTTTCCTAAAGAGACAAGCCAAGGTCCCTGTGCCCCAGTCTCCAGCTGGGGCTGCTTTATTATCAGATAGAATGGCTTTGTTAACAGTGCTCTCTATTTCTTTTTTTTTTTTTCTAAGAAGGCCTAAAACATCTGCACTTTGGTTGTCCTTCTTTTTTTTTTGTTTTGTTTTGTTTTTTTTTTTCAGTTACTACTGTACTTTATTGTGTTCAACCAAATCACCATGTTACAAAAATAGCAAGCTGCCATAATAAAAAATAAGGCTCCTCTATCCAGCACCAGATAGCATCATTTTACTTTCAAGCCTAGAAATTGCGCACTTGTATATAAACCAACCAAAGATGAGGATTGAGAGTTCATCTTGGTGGATTTTTCCTTTGATGAATATGAAGTGTCCTTCCTTATCTTTTTTGATGACTTTTAATTGAAAATTGATTTTATTTGATATTAGGATGGCTACTCCAGCTTGCTTCTTCTGACCATTTGCTTGGAAAGTTGTTTTCCAGCCTTTCACTCTGAGGTAGTGTCTGTCTTTGTCTCTGAGGTGTGTTTCCTGTAGGCAGCAGAATGCAGGGTCCTCATTGCGTATCCAGTTTGTTAATCTATGTCTTTTTATTGGGGAGTTGAGGCCATTGATGTTGAGAGATCTTAAGGAATAGTGATTATTGCTTCCTGTTATATTCATATTTGGATGTGAGGTTATGTTTGTGTGCTTTTCTTCTCTTTGTTTTGTTGCCAAGACGATTGGTTTCTTGCTTCTTCTAGGGTATAGCTTGCCTCCTTATGTTGGGCTTTACCCTTTATTATCCTTTGCAGTGCTGGATTTGTAGAAAGATATTGTGTAAATTTGGTTTTGTCATGGAATATCTTGGTTTCTCCATCTATGTTAATTGAGAGTTCTGCAGGATACAGTAACCTGGGCTGGCATTTGTGTTCTCCCAGGGTCTGTATGACATCTGTCCAGGATCTTCTGGCCTTCATAGTTTCTGGCGAGAAGTCTGGTGTGATTCTGATAGGTCTGCCCCCATATGTTACTTGACCTTTTTCCCTTACTGCTTTTAATATTCTTTCTTTATTTTGTGCGTTTGGTGTTTTGACAATTATGTGACGGGAGGTGTTTCTTTTCTGGTCCAATCTATTTGGAGTTCTGTAGGCTTCTTGTATGCCTATGGGTATCTCTTTTTTTAGGTTAGGGAAGTTTTCTTCTATGATTTTGTTGAAGATATTTACTGGTCCTTTGAGCTGGGAGTCTTCACCCTCTTCTATACCTATTATCCTTAGGTTTGATCTTCTCATTGAGTCCTGGATTTCCTGTATGTTTTGGACCAGTAGTTTTTTCTGCTTTACATTATCTTTGACAGTTGAGTCAATGATTTCCATGGAATCTTCTGCTCCCGAGATTCTATCTTCCATCTCTTGTATTCTGTTGGTGAAGCTTGTATCTACAGCTCCTTGTCTTTTCTTTTGATTTTCTATGTCCAGGGTTGTTTCCATGTGTTCTTTCTTGATTGCTTCTATTTCCATTTTTAATTCCTTCAACTGTTTGATTGTGTTTTCCTGGAATTCTTTCAGGGATTTTTGCGATTCCTCTCTGTTGGCTTCTACTTGTTCTCTAAGGGAGTTCTTCACGTCTTTCTTGAAGTCCTCCAGTATCATGATCAAATATGATTTTGAAACTAGATCTTGCTTTTCTGGTGTGTTTGGATATTCCGTGTTTGCTTTGGTGGGAGAATTGGGCTCCGATGGTGCCATGTAGTCTTGGTTTCTGTTGCTTGGGTTCCTGCGCTTGCCTCTCGCCATCAGATTATCTCTAGTGTTACTTTGTTCTGCTATTTCTGACCGTGGCTAGACTGTCCTATAATCCTGTGTGTCAGGAGTGCTGTAGACCTGTTTTCCTGTTTTCTTTCAGCCAGTTATGGGGACAGAGTGTTCTGCTTTCGGGCGTGTAGTTTTTCCTCTCTACAGGTCTTCAGCTGTTCCTGTGGGCCTGTGTCCTGAGTTCACCAGGCAGGCCTCCCGCAGGGGAAAAGTTGGTCCCACCTGTGGCTCCGAGGCTCAAGTTTGCTCGCGGGGCGCCGCCCAAGTCCTCTCCGCAGCGGCAGCAACCGGGAAGATCCGCGCCGCTCCCCCCCCCCCCCCCCCGGGAGCCTCCGTGCACCAGGGCTCCAGATGACGTCCGGTGTTCTCCTCTGGCGTCTGGACGTGCACAGAGTGCAGTCCCCCCCCCCCCCAGGCGCGTCCGCCTCTCTGAAGGTCCAGCTCTCCCTCCCACGGGACCTGGGCACAGAGAACTGTCCATCCGGTCTGCCTCCCCCAGGCTCCGGCGGTGTCCCAGGCGCAGGGGTCCCGCCGCTCCTGGGCCCTCCCCTACGGGAACCCAGAGGCCCCACACAGTTGCCTCTTGGGCCAGGGATGTGGGCAGGGGTGGGCAGCGCTGGTGGTCCCCTCCGCTCTGCAGCCCCAGGAGTGCCCACCTGACCAGGCGGTGAGGTCTCCCTCCCACGGGGCCTGGGAGCAGACTCTCTATTTCTTAATATGATGAGTCAGTCCTCAAGGGTGATGGTATTTTCATGGTGCGTCTACCTCTGGTTATGACTGCGTTCCAGGGAAGACATGGATTGTGAGAATGATTTGAAGCCTGGGTTCTGGTTGTTTTCTCCAAGGAGGATTTCTGTTTAGCTGGGGACATATGGGATAGGAATGCTACCAGCGCTATTTACATTCTTGGGATCTTGGAGGACCAAGAAGGTTCTAAGTTTGAGCCCCACACCTTCTTAAGAACTGGCCCACTAGAGAGGCAGACAAGCCTGGGAAACCAGAAGTGACTGCTCCCTGCACACACATCTCGGACGACAGAGGAAAAAGCCAAAGACCATCTGGAACCCTGGTGCACTGAAGCTCCCGGAAGGGGCGGCACAGGTCTTCCTGGTTGCTGCCGCTGCAGAGAGCCCGTGGGGAGCACCCCACGAGCGAACCTGAGCCTCGGGACCACAGGTAAGACCAAATTTTCTGCTGCAAGAAAGCTGCCTGGTGAACTCAAGACACAGGCCCACAGGAACAGCTGAAGACCTGTAGAGAGGAAAAACTACATGCCAGAAAGCAGAACACTCTGTCCCCATAACTGACTGAAAGAGAGGAAAACAGGTCTACAGCACTCCTGTCACACAGGCTTATAGGACAGTCTAGCCACTGTCAGAAATAGCAGAACAAAGTAACACTAGAGATAATCTGATGGCGAGAGGCAAGCGCAGGAACCCAAGCAACAGAAACCAAGACTACATGCCATCATCGGAGCCCAATTCTCCCACCAAAACAAACATGGAATATCCAAACACACCAGAAAAGCAAGATCTAGTTACAAAATCATATTTGATCATGATGCTGGAGGACTTCAAGAAAGACATGAACACACTTAGGGAAGCACAGGAAAACATTAATAAACAAGTAAAAGCCTACAGAGAGGAATCGCAAAAATCCCTGAAAGAATTCCAGGAAAACACAATCAAACAGTTGAAGGAATTAAAAATGGAAATAGAAGCAATCAAGAAAGAACACATGGAAACAACCCTGGATATAGAAATCCAAAAGAAGAGACAAGGAGCTGTAGATACAAGCCTCACCAACAGAATTCAAGAGATGGAAGAGAGAATCTCAGGAGCAGAAGATTCCATAGAAATCATTGACTCAACTGTCAAAGATAATGTAAAGCGGAAAAAGCTACTGGTCCAAAACATACAGGAAATCCAGGACTCAATGAGAAGATCAAACCTAAGGATAATAGGTATAGAAGAGAGTGAAGACTCCCAGCTCAAAGGACCAGTAAATATCTTCAACAAAATCATAGAAGAAAACTTCCCTAACCTAAAAAAAGAGATACCCATAGACATACAAGAAGCCTACAGAACTCCAAATAGATTGGACCAGAAAAGAAACACCTCCCGTCACATAATTGTCAAAACACCAAACGCACAAAATAAAGAAAGAATATTAAAAGCAGTAAGGGAAAAAGGTCAAGTAACATATAAAGGGAGACCTATCAGAATCACACCAGACTTCTCGCCAGAAACTATGAAGGCCAGAAGATCCTGGACTGATGTTATACAGACCCTAAGAGAACACAAATGCCAGCCCAGGTTACTGTATCCAGCAAAACTCTCAATTAACATTGATGGAGAAACCAAGATATTCCATGACAAAACCAAATTTACACAATATCTTTCTACAAATCCAGCACTACAAAGGATAATAAATGGTAAAGCCCAACATAAGGAGGCAAGCTATACCCTAGAAGAAGCAAGAAACTAATCGTCTTGGCAACAAAACAAAGAGAATGAAAGCACACAAACATAACCTCACATCCAAATATGAATATAAAGGGAAGCAATAATCACTATTCCTTAATATCTCTCAATATCAATGGCCTCAACTCCCCAATAAAAAGACATAGGTTAACAAACTGGATACGCAATGAGGACCCTGCATTCTGCTGCCTACAGGAAACACACCTCAGAGACAAAGACAGACACTACCTCAGAGTGAAAGGCTGGAAAACAACTTTCCAAGCAAATGGTCAGAAGAAGCAAGCTGGAGTAGCCATTCTAATATCAAATAAAATCAATTTCCAACTAAAAGTCATCAAAAAAGATAAGGAAGGACACTTCATATTCATCAAAGGAAAAATCCACCAAGATGAACTCTCAATCCTAAATATCTATGCCCCAAATACAAGGGCACCTACATACGTAAAAGAAACCTTACTAAAGCTCAAAACACACATTGCACCTCACACAATAATAGTGGGAGACTTCAACACCCCACTCTCATCAATGGACAGATCATGGAAACAGAAATTAAACAGTGATGTTGACAGACTAAGAGAAGTCATGAGCCAAATGTTGACTTAACGGATATTTATAGAACATTCTATCCTAAAGCAAAAGGATATACCTTCTTCTCAGCTCCTCATGGTACTTTCTCCAAAATTGACCATATAATTGGTCAAAAAACGGGCCTCAACAGGTACAGAAAGATAGAGATAATCCCATGCATGCTATCGGACCACCACGGCCTAAAACTGGTCTTCAATAACAATAAGGGAAGAATGCCCACATATACGTGGAAATTGAACAATGCTCTACTCAATGATAACCTGGTCAAGGAAGAAATAAAGAAAGAAATTAAAAACTTTTTAGAATTTAATGAAAATGAAGATACAACATACCCAAACTTATGGGACACAATGAAAGCTGTGCTAAGAGGAAAACTCATAGCGCTGAGTGCCTGCAGAAAGAAACAGGAAAGAGCATATGTCAGCAGCTTGACAGCACACCTAAAAGCTCTAGAACAAAAAGAAGCAAATACACCCAGGAGGAGTAGAAGGCAGGAAATAATCAAACTCAGAGCTGAAATCAACCAAGTAGAAACAAAAAGGACCATAGAAAGAATCAACAGAACCAAAAGTTGGTTCTTTGAGAAAATCAACAAGATAGATAAACCCTTAGCCAGACTAACGAGAGGACACAGAGAGTGCGTCCAAATTAACAAAATTAGAAATGAAAAGGGAGACATAACTACAGATTCAGAGGAAATTCAAAAAATCATCAGATCTTACTATAAAAACCTATATTCAACAAAATTTGAAAATCTTCAGGAAATGGACAATTTCCTAGACAGATACCAGGTATCGAAGTTAAATCAGGAACAGATAAACCAGTTAAACAACCCCATAACTCCTAAGGAAATAGAAGCAGTCATTAAAGGTCTTCCAACCAAAAAGAGCCCAGGTCCAGACGGGTTTAGTGCAGAATTCTATCAAACCTTCATAGAAGACCTCATACCAATATTATCCAAACTATTCCACAAAATTGAAACAGATGGAGCACTACCGAATTCCTTCTACGAAGCCACAATTACTCTTATACCTAAACCACACAAAGACACAACAAAGAAAGAGAACTTCAGACCAATTTCCCTTATGAATATCGACGCAAAAATACTCAATAAAATTCTGGCAAACCGAATTCAAGAGCACACCAAAACAATCATCCACCATGATCAAGTAGGCTTCATCCCAGGCATGCAGGGATGGTTTAATATACGGAAAACCATCAACGTGATCCATCATATAAACAAACTGAAAGAACAAAACCACATGATCATTTCATTAGATGCTGAGAAAGCATTTGACAAAATTCAACACCCCTTCATGATAAAAGTCCTGGAAAGAATAGGAATTCAAGGCCCATACCTAAACATAGTAAAAGCCATATACAGCAAACCAGTTGCTAACATTAAACTAAATGGAGAGAAACTCGAAGCAATCCCACTAAAATCAGGGACTAGACAAGGCTGCCCACTCTCTCCCTACTTATTCAATATAGTTCTTGAAGTTCTAGCCAGAGCAATCAGACAACAAAAGGAGATCAAGGGGATACAGATCGGAAAAGAAGAGGTCAAAATATCACTATTTGCAGATGACATGATAGTATATTTAAGTGATCCCAAAAGTTCCACCAGAGAACTACTAAAGCTGATAAACAACTTCAGCAAAGTGGCTGGGTATAAAATTAACTCAAATAAATCAGTTGCCTTCCTCTATACAAAAGAGAAACAAGCCGAGAAAGAAATTAGGGAAACGACACCCTTCATAATAGACCCAAATAATATAAAGTACCTCGGTGTGACTTTAACCAAGCAAGTAAAAGATCTGTACAATAAGAACTTCAAGACACTGAGGAAAGAAATTGAAGAAGACCTCAGAAGATGGAAAGATCTCCCATGCTCATGGATTGGCAGGATTAATATAGTAAAAATGGCCATTTTACCAAAAGCAATCTACAGATTCAATGCAATCCCCATCAAAATACCAATCCAATTCTTCAAAGAGTTAGACAGAACAATTTGCAAATTCATCTGGAATAACAAAAAACCCAGGATAGCTAAAGCTATCCTCAACAATAAAAGGACTTCAGGGGGAATCACTATCCCTGAACTCAAGCAGTATTACAGAGCAATAGTGATAAAAACTGCATGGTATTGGTACAGAGACAGACAGATAGACCAATGGAATAGAATTGAAGACCCAGAAATGAACCCACACACCTATGGTCACTTGATTTTTGACAAAGGAGCCAAAACCATCCAATGGAAAAAAGATAGCATTTTCAGCAAATGGTGCTGGTTCAACTGGAGGGCAACATGTAGAAGAATGCAGATCGATCCATGCTTATCACCCTGTACAAAGCTTAAGTCCAAGTGGATCAAGGACCTCCACATCAAACCAGACACACTCAAACTAATAGAAGAAAAACTAGGGAAGCATCTGGAACACATGGGCACTGGAAAAAATTTCCTGAACAAAACACCAATGGCTTATGCTCTAAGATCAAGAATCGACAAATGGGATCTCATAAAACTGCAAAGCTTCTGTAAGGCAAAGGACACGGTGGTTAGGACAAAACGGCAACCAACAGATTGGGAAAAGATCTTTACCAATCCTACAACAGATAGAGGCCTTATATCCAAAATATACAAAGAACTCAAGAAGTTAGACCGCAGGGAAACAAATAACCCTATTAAAAAATGGGGTTCAGAGCTAAACAAAGAATTCACAGCTGAGGAATGCCGAATGGCTGAGAAACACCTAAAGAAATGTTCAACATCTTTAGTCATAAGGGAAATGCAAATCAAAACAACCCTGAGATTTCACCTCACACCAGTGAGAATGGCTAAGATCAAAAACTCAGGTGACAGCAGATGCTGGCGAGGATGTGGAGAAAGAGGAACACTCCTCCATTGTTGGTGGGATTGCAGACTGGTAAAACCATTCTGGAAATCAGTCTGGAGGTTCCTCAGAAAATTGGACATTGAACTGCCTGAGGATCCAGCTATACCTCTCTTGGGCATATACCCAAAAGATGCCTCAACATATAAAAGAGACACGTGCTCCACTATGTTCATCGCAGCCTTATTTATAATAGCCAGAAAATGGAAAGAACCGAGATGCCCTTCAACAGAGGAATGGATACAGAAAATGTGGTACATCTACACAATGGAATATTACTCAGCTATCAAAAACAACGAGTCTATGAAATTCGTAGGCAAATGGTTGGAACTGGAAAATATCATCCTGAGTGAGCTAACCCAATCACAGAAAGACATACATGGTATGCACTCATTGATAAGTGGCTATTAGCCCAAATGCTTGAATTACCCTAGATCCCTAGAACAAACGAAACTCAAGACGGATGATCAAAATGTGAATGCTTCACTCCTTCTTTAAATGAGGAAAAAGAATACCCTTGGCTGGGAAGGGAGAGGCAAAGATTAAAACAGAGACTGAAGGAACACCCATTCAGAGCCTGCCCCACAGGTGGCCCATACATATACAGCCACCCAATTGGACAAGATGGATGAAGCAAAAAAGTGCAGACCGACAGGAGCCGGATGTAGATCGCTCCTGAGAGACACAGCCAGAATACAGCAAATACAGAGGCGAATGCCAGCAGCAAACCACTGAGCTGAGAATAGGTCCCCCGTTGAAGGAATCAGAGAAAGAACTGGAAGAGCTTGAAGGGGCTCGAGACCCCAAAAGTACAACAATGTCAAGCAACCAGAGCTTCCAGGGACTAAGCCACTACCTAAAGACTATATATGGACTGACCCTGGACTCTGACCCCATAGGTAGCAATGAATATCCTAGTAAGAGCACCAGTGGAAGGGGAAGCCCTGGGTCCTGCTAAGACTGAACCCCCAGTGAACTAGACTATGGGGGGAGGGCGGCAATGGGGGGAGGGTTGGGAGGGGAACACCCATAAGGAAGGGGAGGGGGGAGGGGGATTTTGCCCGGAAACCGGGAAAGGGAATAACACTTGAAATGTATATAAGAAATACTCAAGTTAATAAAAAATAAAATAAAATAAAAAAAAAAAGAATAATACCAAAAAAAAAAAAAAGAACTGGCCCACTAAATAGTCTTAGATGAAGTGGGGTTCTGTTTGCTTGGTTAGTTTTAATGTTTTAGCATTTTACATAAGGAAGAGGTCAAAACTATAAGGGTCCCTGCTGCTCATTTTTGAGTCTTCAGAATGCTAGTTTAAATAGGTCTCTCTGGTCTGCCTAGCAGGGCACTCTATTTTTGACCCCTTTCACCTTTTGTGTGGCTATGTATCTCAATCTGCTATTAAAATCAAAGTTGGAAGTCCAGGTGGATGAAGATACACCCTGGAGGCATTCTGAAATAAGGGACCTGCCAGAGTAGCTTTTTACAATGAACTCTCAGCCAATGGCATCCAAATAATAGCTCCTTTAACATTCACAGCGAGCCACTGGGATGATCAATTGCATTCTTTCTGGAGGAAGGAAATGAGAACTAGTGTGTCTGAGAAACAAGTTCATGGTCATCTTCACAAAAGCCATAGCTGCTTTGATTTGATCAAGTTACGGGGACTCTCTGGTGTATCCACAGTTCTCTGAGCATTTTTCATCACATCTGACTCCATTCACGATTCTTGCCAGCATCTCTGGCTCAGAACCATAGAAAGAAGAGAATCCTGGAGAACGTGATGCTTGCCTTCAGCAGTGTCTCTGAGGCTGTAGGAGGAGTGGCAGAGCTCCGTGATGAGCAAACAGAACAGCCCTTCGACTACCTCCCTCAGATCATACATGAATCTGTGCTTAAAGTCAGCAGTGCCTTTTCCGTGTAAGAGAAATCACTGAGTGCTGTTAGTAATGCTTTTGCTCTTCTCTGACAAACCAAGTATGGAGAAATGTAATCCTGTATTTATCGACGGGCTTACTGTTGTTGATAGTCTGTAAGGCAGTGCCGCTGCGGACCACAGAACACCGTGCTCCTCATTACAGACATCTTGATGCTTTTGTTTTCGGGCTCAAGGAAGCTCCCATCCTAATAACCTTTAAGTGGGTTGCAGTTCCATTTGCCTGGGTTTATGAAGCAGTCTCTTAGAGCTAACAGCACTAAGAGTAGATTGGTTAATTATCATGTATACTGTGCCTTTGGACAAGCAGTTCTCCTTTTACTGCTCTCAGTAATTTGGTCTTCCTAGAAACAAACTCTGAAAAAAAAATATTGCATTAACTGCTTGAGCTAAGCCTCCTACTTGCTTGAGTGCAGTAACCATAGTCACGACCTGTCTCCAAAAACCTCCAGGACTCACAGACTGAAGTCTAGCTAACCAGTAAGAGCTGGTTCTGTCACCTTGAAAAAGTCAGTCAATGCACTCACAATGGAAAACAGGCTTCAGATGCCTTCTGCATGCTTTCTTGACTTAAAAAATACCAGAACTAGCCAGTGTAAGGGTGCGTGCCATGAATCCCAGCACTCAGGAGGCAGGGCCAGGTGATCTCTGCGAGTTCAAGGCCAGCCTGGTCTACAGAGTAAGTTCCAGGAGAGCCAGGGCTACATAGAGAAATCCTGCCTTGAAAAACAATACATACCAGACGTATCAGACACTTCTAGTGTAGGATCATCTCACTGACACTTCTGTTTTCTAAGTTCCAGTTTCAAAGACTGAGACATTTAAGATGGTGACACTTTTAGACTTATTTTTCCAGTGAGGAAGACTCATTTTAAGAGCCAAACCTTCAGTGTGTTCTGATCGAGGAGGTCAAGTCCTTTGGCCATCCCATGGAGTGCTACGGACTGGTATAGCTGGGTTGTCAGGTAGATTTATCCTTAGTTTTCTGAGGACCCTCCCTACTGATTTCCAGAGTGTCTGTACCAGCTTGCTTCCCCACCAACAGGAATGAGTGTCCCTCTTTCCCCACAGCACTAGCAGCTTTTGCTGCCAGTTGTCTTGCTGGTCTTAGCCAGTCTAAGATGAGGCGAGATCTCAGAGCTGTTTTAACTTGCATTTTCCTAATAGCTAAGGGTGATGGGAAATTTTGAGGTGTTTCTTACCCTACTTTAATTTTTAATTGAGAACTCTCTCTCTGTTTAATTTCCCTAGCTCGTTCCTAAGTCTGATCATGTGTTTTCTTGACTCCTTGTTTCTTGAGTTCTTAGGGTCTGGATATTAATCCTTTGTCAGATATATAATTGGCAAAGATTCTCTCCAACTCTGTGAGAAACAACATTTAATCAGTCGTTTCCTTGGCTACACAGATGACTTTAGTTTTATGGATTCCCTGTTGTAAGATATTCACCAGAGCAGGCTGCTCTCTGGAAGCTGATAGAAAGTCTTTATTGGTCAGCCGCCATCCACACTGGGTGTTCAGGATCCCAGTGCTGCACTAAGCTGTTCTCAGGTTGAGCTTTCAAGCACAGAAACCATATTCTAGGTCGAAACACTCCAGTTAACAAGACAGTTAGCCAGACGCGAAATAACAGAAGACAAAAAGTGAGGTTAGTACATTAAAGATTTTCCCAGAACTAAGAACTTTAATGGATTAGGTCTTTGTTTTACTTTTGGCAGGTGGTACTGTCTATGTACTGAGTTTTACAGCCTGCATGGTATTTCTATCAGGGAGTCAGTTGTACTAAGGTCTGGGGGCCTGCCAAGTTCTGGGGCCATAGTAGAGTCCCATTTGTCAAGTGTTAACCTGAATTCCTAGGTAAATTCTACCTCTTGGAGGTGGAAGGTAAATCTCCTTCCATGGTAACAGGAAGTACTGTGTAAGTGGCCAAGAGAAGGTGGCATTAGTACCACTACCCAGCTGTCACACCTATTGGGCACAACAATGACCAGCGCACCAGCTGTTCTTAAAGGTGCAGTAAGTAGACTCATTGGCAGTAATCTATGGCTGGGGCTAAGAAGTCATGGATCTTAGAAGAAAATCTACTACTACAACTTTGCTAGACCAGCTTAATTCCTGACCACATTTTAGAACGTATTCTCATACCCACATACAAGTATAGCTACCATCCCTCATTAAATAAGCTTCTTTTTACAGTAAATGGAGACCATCCCAGAAAAACACAGCCGGACACAAAGAAAATGTCAACCGATTGTGGGGAATCAAACCCCAATGGGTACATCCGCACCACTGTTCCTACATGTATGGCTCAGGGAACACAGAGGAAACGGGGACAGAAAGATTGTAAGAGCCATTACACCAGGAAGTCTGCTATGAAACAGTCCCTTTTATAAATGGCTGCATAAACAAGATCTGAACAACAGCAATATCAATAGGCATATTAGTAGAGAAGGTATAAAATGTTATGGGGTATTTATATATTTGTACATATGTAATATATATGTTTGCATTATTATGTGTATTATATTAACATGTATATTATATAACATTATATTATATATGTATAATTAAAATATATAACATATTTTACATGTTATGTATATGTTACATTATTTGTCTATATTATATATTTGTATATACATATAAATTTATATACATATATTCATTTGAGAGTGCAGAGGTACATGAGAAGGAGTAAAGGAAGAATCTGAAGGTAGAAAAGGTCAGATGGAATGAGTATCTTTTAATTTAAATGTATTTTAAAAAAATAAGCAAAACGAATGAACGATCAACAACCCTATTTAAGCAGCAATGGAGTGAAGGGTTCTATTTTTCCTCAGAAACGTGAGCACACTGCCCTCTAGTGGACCCGGCGCAGCCTTGACTGCCTGCTGCTCACTGCTGCAATCATTCCTGGAATAAAGACTTAGCTCTGATCTGAAGAAATTGTCGGCTTCTTCCTGAGAATCACTGCCACCTTATCAGGAAGTTAAGATGGTGGGAACGACTACGGGGTTTCACGCCACCGCGGGTCCTCCCTTTCCCTCTGCTCCAGAGAACTGCACCAGCCAGCCTCGTCCCCAGCCACAGATGTGCAATGTCTCCGTTACTGTGGGACTTCAAGAGGGCACAGTGCTGGCTACCCATAAGCCCTCAAATCGAAAGCTCCGGCTGGGATCCTGGAGTCGTTTCACACCATGGCTTCCGTGTGGAGGTCAGAACAACTTTGTGGATGAAGTCAGTTCTGTCCTACAGGACCAGAGCACAGGTCACCAGGCTTGTCCATCAAGCACCGTTAGCTGCTGAACCATCTCACTGGCCCACTGTGCAGCGTTTAGATAATTTCCTACAAGAAATAGTCATCTATTTTTAGAGCTGCATATTATTCCCTCCAATGGAACTGTTATAATTATCTGAGGTTTGGGCTTCTAGCCTTTAACAGCTGAACAATCTCTCTATACCCCCACTACCCACTTTTTTGAGACAGGATCTTGCTAAATAGCTCTGACTCTAAGAGAACTCACTGTGTAGGCCATGCAGGATTTGAACTCTCAGAGATCCACCTGCCTCTGCTTCTTGAGTGCTGGGATTAAAGGCATGCATTACTATGCCCAACTGGAAATATTATCATTTCTAATCAGTCTCCTATTGATGTGTAATATTTCTCTCAGTCTTTGATATTCCGATGACTGACCTTACACATAGATAATGTCATATAGAAAAAAATTCCTGAAGTGAAATTGGCAGGTCAGTGATAGAGAATTTTAAAAACCTTCTAATTTTGGTAAATGTCCTCTATAGGGGTTTGCTACTTATTAAGGCAATATTTGCAACCACCAACTTAACTTGTTTTAAATATATAGCTTGAATAAACACCTTGTAGCATAGCAAAGAACACATTTAATCCCCATGTCCATGTTCCTGACATAAACTGAGGAATCTGAAATTTTCTGAGTGTCAGAACAGTCAGTCTTTTGCTGGGACTCGAACTCCCAGCAGGACTTGATTAGCTTCTGGGTGAGGAAGAAGAAGAGATGGCCATGTTATTGGACAGTTGGAAAGTCCAGCTCCATTGTCTGACATCTGGGGGAGGAAAGAAACTATAGAATTGAGTTCATCTTCCAGGGGTATGAACATTTCTGTGTGCTCAGAAGACAGTGATTCCTAAACTCATCTCATATAATTCTCACCTCCTGCACATAGAGGAGACTGACCAACAACAGACCAAACAAAGCGAAGCCCAGCTTTATCACACACACACACACACACACACACACACACACACACACACACACACACACACTGTTCTTAAACTGGAGGCTTGATGTCTCTGAGTACAAAGCCACAGCAGAACTTCCCAGTTAGTGGTAAAGAAGTCTGAGTTTGAACAAAACCCCCTGTGGTTTTTAGATCTCTAAGCTTACAAGTGAAAGACTTAGTCACAGTGAGTAACCACCCACCCCATCCCGACACCTCCCCCGCTCCCCCCCCGCTCCCCCCCGCTCCCCCCCGCTCCCCCCTCGCTCCCCCCCCCCCGTTTCCCCCCCTCCCGGCAGTGACAGTCACCAAAAACTCCTGGAGACTCATATAGCAGGGTCGCAGTGAGTCCTGGCCCCTGGCTACATTTCTTAGAGTAAACGAAAATAGTAACAGGAAAACCCAGTTTGCGATGTCTGTCTGATGTGTGATTTAGGACCTTAAACTTTCATTATAGAAATGGAAGACTGGGATCCCCAAAGGTCGAACCCCGGGAAAGGAAAGATCTGTTATCTAACTCGGAATACGAACATATTTACCCTGAGGGTGGCAGCATCGGCTTGCCGCTGTGTTCCAGACTAGTCTGGGACGTATTTGTTGGCAGAAATCTTTAGGAAGTGGTGTGAGTCATTAAAATGAAACGGACTCGCTTCTCCTTCCCGCTTGGTACTTGGCTTCTGTTTTCTAAGGAACATTAGGATAAACGTTAACTTAAGGAAGCCGAAGGGAGAGCATGATAAGTAAGCATTGCTTTTCAGTCTCAACATCTCACTTAGCTCTGAAGTGTGCTTGACAAAGGGCCGGGTCAGAGTATTAATCTATTCCCTCCCTCTCCTTCTCTTCCTCCTCTCCTCTCCAACCTCCCCGCCCCTCGTTTTGTTTTGTTTTTTTTTGTTTTTTTGTTTGTTTGTTTGTTTTGCTTTGGTTTTTTTTTTGTTTTTGGTTTTTTTTTTCTTCTCTTCTTTTCCCACCTTTCCAGACAGCCACCATTTAAGCCCTCACATTTTTAAAAGGTTTTTCCCTCTTTTTGTTTCTCTGTGATCTGCTGGAGACGGATTTAACCTGAGCTTTGAAAGGTCTTGGGCATCCCTCCGCTGTGGACACTCGCTGTGCTGGGCTCTGAATGGCCCAATGGAACCTCAGCCTTCCGAGCCTCCCTGGGAGGATCATTTCCTTCTACATTGTTAGACTCTGACACCTGCATTCCAAGAAGCTTCTTAGCTCTGCCACCTGCTGAAGCCTCAGACAGGGCTGAGCAGCAGCCTTGGTGATAGCAAGCCTGGTGACAGGAGTTAGCCACCAAGCTTTGTGCCAATCGGAAGCTACTTCAAGGCCACCCAGCAAGACTGGAGGCACTTTGGTAGACAGGTTCCCCTTTCAGATTTTGAAAACAAAATGGTGTGTATTTGTTGTGGTCATGGATAAAATGTATTTGTGTATGCTCTTACTTTGTTACTTTTAAAAAAGACTTCATTGCGTCTCTTTACTGTACTTAGTACTGAGTTATGTAAGGATGTTTTCATGGTATATATTATGCACTGGCCTTCTCACGTCTTCTCTCCCCTGGCTGTCTTCTGGAATATGTTGTTTCACCCTTCTGTTTATAGGTTATATGCTCTATTTTTTAACTTTTCTTTTTTTAATTTTATTTTTCTTGGACAGTTTATGTATTTACATCTC
The DNA here is from genome assembly GCF_021556685.1 of Rattus norvegicus. Classification (NCBI taxonomy): domain Eukaryota; kingdom Metazoa; phylum Chordata; class Mammalia; order Rodentia; family Muridae; genus Rattus; species Rattus norvegicus. The sequence goes on from NC_141541.1 coordinate 86,172,799, forward strand.
AAATATTATCTCTTTCCCATACTCCCTCTCCACTCCCCCTGCTTCTATGAGGATGCTCCCACTCCCACCCACCCACTCCAACCTCAATGCCATGGCATTGCCCTACATTGGGGAAATGAGTCTTCATAAGACCAAGGGCTTTTCCTCCTATTCATGCTGAACACTGCCATCCTCTGCTACATATGTAGCTGGAGTCGTGGGTCCCTCCATGTGTACTCATTGGTTGGTGGTTTAGTCCCTGGGAGCTCTGGTGGGGTCTGGTTGGTTAATACTGTTGTTCTTCCTATGGTATTACAAACCCTTCAGCTCCTTCAGTATTTTCTCTAACTCCTCCAATGGGTTCCCCTGTTCTCAGTCCAATGGTTAGCTGCAAGTATCCTCATCTGTATCAGTAGGGCTCTGGCAGAGCCTCTCAGAGAGCACACATATCTGGCTCCTGTCAGCAAGCACTTCTTGGCATTAGCAATAGTGACTGGGTTTGGTTGGTGCATATGGGATGGTTCCCCAAGTGGGGCAGTCTCTGGATGACCTTTTCTTCAGTCCCTGCTCCACTCTTTGTCCCTGTATTTCCTCCTGTGAGTATTTTGTTCTCCCTTCTAAGAAGGAACGAAGCATCCACACTTTGATCTTCCTTTTTCTTGAGCTTCATATGATCTGTGAATTTTTTCTTAGGTATTCCAAGCTTTTGGGCTAATATCCACTTATCAGTGAGTGCATACCATGCGTGTTCTTTTGTGACTGGGTTACCTCACTCAGGATGATATTTTCTAGTTCCATCCATTTGCCTAAGATTGTCATGTAGTCATTGTTTTTAATAGCTGAGTAGTATTCCACTGTGTAAACATACCACATTTTCTGCATCTATTCCTTTGTTGAAGGACATCTAGGTTCTTTCCAGTTTCTGGCAATTATAAATAAGGCTGCTATGAACATAGTGGAGCATGTGTTCTTGTTATATGTTGGAGAATTTTTTGGGTGTATGCCCAGGAGTGGTATAGCTAGGTCCTCAGGTAGTACTATGTCTAGTTTTCTGAGGAACTGCCAAACTGATTTCCAGAGTGGCTGTACCAGCTTACAATCCCACCAACAATGGAGGAGTGTTCCTCTTTCTCCACATCCTCACCAGCATCTACTCTCACCTGAATCCTTTATCTTAGCCGTTCTGACTGGGGTGAATTGGTATCTCAGGGTTGTTTTGATTTGCATTTCGCTGATGACTAAGGATGTTGAATATTTCTTTAGGTGAATTCTTTGTTTAGCTCTGTATCTCATCTTCTAAATAGGATTGTTTGATTCTAAGGAGTCTAACTTTGTGAGTTCTTTGTATATATTAGATATTAGCCCTCTATTGGATGTAGGATTGTAAAGATCTTCTCCCAATCTGTTGGTTACTGTTTTTGTCTTAATGACAGTGTCTTTTGCCTTACAGAAGCTTTGCAATTTTATGAGATCCCATTTGTCGATTCTTGATCTTAGAGCATAAGCTATTGGTGTTTTGTTCAGGAAATTTTTCCTATACACATGTGTTTGAGACTCTTCCCACTTTCTTTTCTATTAATTTGAGTGTGTGTGGTTTTATATGGAGGTCCTTGTTCCACTTTGAACTGAGCTTTGTACAAGGAGATAAGAATGGGTGAATTTGCATTCTTCTATGTGCTAACCTCCATTTGAACCAGCACCATTTGTTGAAAATGCTATCTTTTTTTGCACTGGCTGGTTTTAGCTCCTTTGTCAAAGATCAAGTGACCATATGTAGAGGGCCGCAATAACATTCGCCACCGCTAGATGGCGCTGGCTTCCACTGTGCCCCACGTGGAAGGCCAGGATAGCCTCCGCCATTACAAGATGGCGCCAGCCTTCGCCGCGCCAGCCGACTTCCTTTCAGGAAGTTAACTGTGTGTGCATGTGCAAGAGTGCCTTCGTGCCAGGTCTTTGCCCACTTCGGGGCGTGCCTATGAGATCATGGGTAAGCAACCAATCAGGCGTGGACACGCCACATTAGGGTGTATATAAGCAGCGCCATTCTGGGGCTCGCTCTCTCCTCTTCAAGATGTAATAAACGCTTTGCTGCAGAAGGATCCTGGTGTCCGCGCATCGTTCTTGCTGGCGAGACGTTGGGCGCGCGACAACCATAGATATGTGGGTTCATTTCTGGGTCTTCAGTTCTATTCCATTGAACTACCTACCTGTCTCTGCACCTATACCAGGCAGGTTTTTTTTGTTTTGTTTTGTTTTGTTTTTAATCACAATTGCTGTGTAATACAGCTTGAAGTCAGGGATGGTGATTCGCCCAGAAGTTCTTTTATTGTTGAGGATAGTTTTTGTTATGCTGTGTTTTTTGCTTTTGCAAATGAATTTGCAAATTGCTCTTTCTAATTCTATGAAGAATTGAATTGGAATTTTGATGGGGATTGCATTGAATCTGTAGATTATTTTTGTCAAAATGGCCATTTTTACTATATTAATCCTGCCAATCTATGAGCATGGAAGATCTTTCAATCTTCTGAGATCTTCAATTGTTGTCTTCAGAGACTTGAAGTTCTTGTCATACAGATCTTTCACTTCCTTAGTTAGAGTCACGCTGAGGTATTTTATATTATTTGTGGCTATTGTGAAAGGTATCATTTCCCTAATTTCTTTCTTAGCCTGTTTATCCTTTGAGTAGAGGAAGGCTACTGATTTGTTTGAGTTAATTTTATATCCAGCTGCTTTGCTGAAGTTGTTTATCAGCCGTAGGAGTTCTCTGATGGTATTTTTGGGATCACTTAAGTATACTATCATATCATCTGCAAGGAATGATATTTTGACTTCTTCCTTTCCAATTTGTATCCCTTTGACCTATTTTTGTTGTCTGATTGCTCTGGCTAGGACTTCAAGTACAATATTGAATAGGTAGGGAGAGAATAGGCAACCTTTTCTAGTCCCTGATTTTAGTGGGATGCTTCAAGTTTCTCTCCATGTAGTTTGATGTTGGCTACTGGTTTGCTGTATATTGTTTTTACTAAGTTTAGGTATGGACCTTGAATTTCTGATCTTTTCAAGACTTTTAAAATGAAGGGGTATTGAATTTTTGTCAAATGCTTTCTTGGCATCTAATGAAATGATCATGTGGGTTTTTTCCCCCTTGAGTTGTTTATATAGTGGATTACGTTGATGGATTTCCATATATTGAACCATCCCTGCATCCCTGGGATGAAGCCTACTTGATAATGATGAATGATTGTTTTTATGTGTTCTTAGATTCAATCTGTGAGAATTGTACTGAGTATTTTTGCATCTATATTCATGAGGGAAATTGGTTTGAAGTTGTCTTTCTTTGTAGGGTCTTTGTGTGGTTTGGGTATAAACATAATTGTAGCTTCAAAGAACAAATTGGGTAGTGTTCCTTCTGTTTCTATTTTGTGGCGTAGTTTGAAGAGTACTAGTATGAGGTCTTCTTTGAAGGTCTGATAGAATTCTGCACTAAGCCATCTGGTCCTTGGACTTTTTTTAGTTAGGAGACTTTTAATGACTGCTTCTATTTCTTTAGGGGCTATAGGACTGTTAGATGGTTTATCTGATCCTGATTTAACGTTGGTACCTGGTATCTGTCTAGAAAATTGTCTATTTCCTCCAGATTTTCCAGTTTTGTTGAGTATAGGCTTTTGTTAGTTTTTTAATTTCCTCAGTTTCTGTTATCTCTCCCTTTTCATTTCTGATTTTGTTAATTTGGATGCTGTCTCTCTACCCTCTGGTTGGTCTGGCTAAGGGTTTATCTATCTTGTTGCTTTTATTCAAAGAACCAGCTCCTGGTTTTGTTGATTCTTTGTATAGTTCTTTTTGTTTCTACTTGGTTGATTTCAGCTCTGAGTTTTATTATTTCCTACTGCTCTTGGGTGTAGTTGCTTCTTTTTGTACTAGAGCTTTCAGGTATACTATCAAGATGTTAGGGTATGCTCTCTCCACTTTTTTTTTTTTTTTTTTTTGGAGGCATTCAGAGCTATGAGTTTTTTTTCTTAGCACTGATTTCATTGTGTCCTATAAGTTTGGGTATTTTGGGCCTTCATTTTCATTAAATTCTAAAAAGTCATTACTTTCTTTCTTTATTTCTTCCTTGATCAAGTTATCATTGAGTATTGTTCAGCTTCCATGTGTATGTGAGCTTTGTCATTTTTGTTGTTATTGAAGACCAGCCTTAGTCCATGGTGAGCTGATAGGATTCATGGGATTATTTAAATTTTCTTATATCTGTTGAGGCCTGTTTTGTGGCCGACTATCTGGCCAGTTTTTCAGAAGGAACCATGGGGTGCTGAGAAGAAGGTATATTCTTGTTTTAGGATGAAATGTTCTATATTTCATGTCTTTTTATGAGATGTCTTTTAAATCCATTTAGTTCATAACTGCTATTGGTTTCACTGTGTCTCTGTTTAGTTTCTTTCTTCATGATCTGTCCATTGATGAGAGTGGTATGTTGTAGTCTCCTACTATTATTGTGCATGTTGCAATGTATTCTTTGAACTTTAGTAAGTTTCTTTTGAATGTGGGTGTCCTTGCATTTGAAGCATACGTATTCAGAATTGAGAGTTCATCTTGGTAGATTTTTTTCCTTTGATAAGTATGAAAGTTTCCTTCCTTATATTTTTTGATAACTTTTGGTTGAAAGTCGATTTTATTTGATATTAGAATGGCTACTCCAGCTTGTTTCTTGGGACCATTTGCTTGGAAAATTTTTTCCCAGTCTTTTACTCTTAGGTTGTGTCTGTCTTTGTCATTGAGGTGTGTTTCCTGTATGCAGCAAAATGCTGGGTCCTCTTTATGTATACAGTTTGTTAGTCTATGTCTTTTTATTGGGGAATTGAGTCCATTGATGTTAAGAGATACTAAGAATAGTGATTGTTTCCTGTTATTTTTATTGTTAGAGGTAGAATTATGTTTGTGTGGCTGTCTTCTTTTGGGTTTGTTGGAGGGAGATTACTTTCTTGCTCTTTCTAGGGTATAGTTTCCCTCCTTGTGTTGGAGTTTTCCATCTATTATCCTTTATAGGGCTGGATTTGTGGAAAAATATTGTGTAAATTTGGTCTTGTCATGGAATATCTTGCTTTCTCCACCTATGGTAATTGAGAGTTTTGCTGGATATAGTAGCCTGGGCTGGCATTTGTGTTCTCTTAGGGTCTATATGACATCTATCCAGGATCTTTTAGCTTTCATATTTTCTGTTGAGAAGTCTGGTGTAATTCTGATAGGTCTGCCTTCATATGTTAATTGACCTTTCCCCTTACTGCTTTTAATATTCTTTCTTTGTTTTGTGTATTTGGTGTTTTGACTATTATGTGACAGCAGGAATTTCTTTTCTAGTCCAATCTGTTTAGAGTTCTGTAGGCTTCTTGTATGTTCATGAACATCTCTTTCTTTAGGTTAGGAAAGTTTTCTTCTACAATTTTGCTGAAGATATTTACTGGTCCTTTAAGTTGGGGATCTTCATTCTCTTCCATACCTATTATTCTTAGGTTTGGTCTTGTCATTGTGTCCTAGATTTCCTGGATGTTTTGGGTTAGGACCTTTTGCTTTTTGCATTTTCTTCGACTATTGTGCCAATGTTTTCTATGGTATCTTCTGCTCCTGAGATTCCCTCTTCTATCTCTTGTATTCTGTTGGTAATGTTTGCATCTATGACTCCTGTTCTCTTTCCTAGGTTTTCTGTCTCCAGGGTTGTCACCCTTTGTCATTTCTTTATTGTTTTTATTTCAATTTTTAGATCCTAGATAGTTTTGTCCAATTCCTTCACCTGTCTGTGTTTTTCTGTAATTCTTTAAGGGATTTTTGTGTTTCCTCTTTAAGGGCTTCTACTTGTTTGCCTGTGTTCTCCTGTATTTCTTTAAAGAAGTTATTTATGTCCTTCTTAAAGTCCTTTATCATCAACATAAGATGTGATTTTAAATCCAAATCTTGCTTTTCTGGTGTGTTGGGATATTCAGTATTTGCTGTGGTTGGAGAACTGGGTTCTGATGATGCCAAGTAGTCTTGGTTTCTGTTGCTTAGGTTCTTGCACTTGCCTCTTACCATCTGATTATCTCTGATATTAGTTGGTCTTCTGTCTCTGACTGGAGCTTGTCCCTCCTGTGGACCTGTGATCCTGTGATCATATAAGTGAGAGGGCTCCAGGGAGACTAGCTCTTCCGGGGAACAGACAGGGAATCTTAAAATGCTGTAGCCACAATCACACCCTCTTAGGCATAAATGCCAATATTCAGAATTGTGAGCCCGTCCTTTTAATTGGAAAATAGTTATTTTTATAGTTAATAGATAAAATAAGCATAGTATCTGTATGTCTCATGCTTAGTTACTCTGCTCTGTGCCCGATAGCCTTTGGAATATTGTTTTTTGAAATATTTGGTTATCTTTTTGTATAAGCTCTTATTGGATCACCTTGAGAAACTTGATCAAAAGTTTTTCCAGAAATGATGCCTGCTCATCATCAGGTGTTCCTCTCCAGACCTCACTCTTAATTCTAGATTTAAATTTTCTCTGATGGAGAAGAAAATGTTAACTGGAATTCTACATCCCAGGCCCAGGATTACAGGTTCTTAGAAAGAAGTTATTATTATTCTCATTTTTCCCCATTGACAGTTTTCTTTGTATCTTTTGCCACAGGCAGATTTTCCTGAACCTGACCTTTCAATGACATTGTGACATTTGAAGGTGGCCTGGTTCTATTAGGCGTCTTAGGGCTCCCCTATTTTGTGTATTTCTGAGGCCTACTTATCAGGTCTCCACATGTCCAAGCACGTGTGTGCACCTGGATTTACATGTGTACCTGTGCCACAACATAAGAAAAACAAAGCAAAGATGGTAAAACACATTGAAGTTCAGGATGACTAAGCAGGCAAGAATCCCCTAGTGGAGAAGACCAACACCCTTTTTCTGAAACAGGGAGACCAAGAAATGACATGTCAAGTCTTTCAAAGTTAGTGTTCCAGACCGTAATGCAGCACCACTTACAAGATAGAATTGTGGAACACTGATGCAAACAGACTATTACCTTTTTCCCGGGCCCAGCAGAAGTGAGTTTGGAGTCTTGCCTTGATGAGTTGAAAGGATGGGAGGAAGCACAGCAGTGACCAGCAAAGCCTCAGGATCAGGTGTTACAGCCCTTCCTCTGCCCTCCACACACCAATCACCACCTCTGTCTCTAGGGGCTAATTGGCACTCACCTATGTCTTCTGGGAAAATAAATTCTCATGAGTGGCTCAATATGGATTTAACAGCAACTGCCTAAAGACTGTTAACATTTTCCCTATTTCAGTTTTTAGGTTCCCAGGGCATATTGGAAAACTACAAGGTATGTCACACTTTGTTGTGATTGGTGTAATACTGCCTCTGCTCCTCAAGGCCAAAGTCTGGTTTCAAACAGCATCACTTAAGTCTGACAATTAGATCTTGTTAGACTTTCAGAAAAACAAAAACAAAGCCTACCCAGGAGAAACTCATTCTTAAAATGAATTATTCTCAAATTTCTCTGCCTCAAGCTAGGGAACACTCACCATCTCTAATGAAGATGTGACCTAATAGAAGAACTTGCCACTAGAGTGGCATGTTGAGATGGAAAATTACATTGTATTTTAAAAGGGGAATCACAATCTCCCATGTGTGTGGTCCAGTATCATGGGCATTGAGAAATGGCTGTATTGCCTCAGTCATCGGTATTGCTGGAATCTAGGTGAGATGTGTTTCTCTCGGATCATTGGCCTGGTTTTGAGATGGTGAGGCACCAGAGACAGTGTCTGGCCATTGGCTTCAAGAATTCAGATGGTTCCAGCCATGGCACAGGGCATACTGACCAGAGCAGACAGAATATGTGATCTCAATCATTGATGGACCTCAGGATGTGGCTCTTAAAGAGACCAAGTACATTCTGCAAAGGGCTCTGAGTTCTCAGGAGACATCTGGACTTGCATTTAAGCAGAGACAGAAAGTAATATCTTTTACTTAGCACATAAAACAAACATAGTCAAATTAAAGTGAAGATTAATAATCACAAACAGCGAGTGATTGTTTAGTATAAACATCTCATGTGATATTTGGTGCACTTTATATTATAAAAACAATCTTCATCTGCAATTAAAAATTTAAGGGGTTGGGGATTTAGCTCAGTGGTAGAGCGCTTGCCTAGAAAATGCAAGGCCCTGGGTTCGGTCCCCAGCTCCGAAAAACAGAAAAAGAAAAAAAAAATTTAACTGGGCATTCTGTATTTTCCTTTGCCAAGTCTGGTGCCCTAAATTACACTGTTATGTGAAACAAAACAAAACAATTTGCCAACCAACCCTTATGCTTGGAGTGATTCTGTTTAGTAAAGAAATTTCCATGCAAGAAGATGCTTACGTAAATAGATGCACACAGCCTTGTGTGTTTTGCCTGCATGTATGTCTGCGTACCATATACATGCTTGGCACCTGTGGATCTTCTGGTATTGGTGTGCCATGTGAGATCTCTCCAAGAGCAGCCAGTGGTCTTAATCATTGAACCATCTCTCTAGCTGCTGCCCCCACCCACAGAATTTTTCCTTTTTATTGGAAAATATGTGTACACAAGCCAGTTCCCATTTGTATACTTTTATGCTACTTCTACTTCGATATTTTGTATCAAAAGGAGTTTAAAGAAAGTAATGAGCGTAATACGAATGGAAATTGACAACTAGAGCATATGAAACCTAAAAACTTCTGTACAACAGCAGAAGCAGTTGAAGAGACAGCCTAGAGAGAGGTAGAAAATCTTTGCTAGCTGTATATCTGATAAGGAATTAATTTCTAGAATATACAAAGAACTGAAACAAAACCAAAAACTAAGTAATAAAATAGCTAATGAAAAGAGCAGACCACTCTCCAAAGGTGGACTATAAATGGCCAATAAGTATATGGGAAGATGTCCGGTCTCACTAGCCATCCGAGAAATGCAAATTGAAACCACATTAAAACTCCATCTTACCCCAATCAAAGCAGTATTCATTGAGAAAACAAATAACAAATGATATGGACAAGAGATTCCCTTATACACTTCTGGTGGAAATGCAACCCAGTTCAACCACTATGGACCTCACTATGGAGGGTTCTCAGAACACTAAAAATAGTTCTACAGGACACAGCTGCACAACCCCTGGGCATTTATCTGAAGGACTCTAGATGGGCACATCACAGAGATACTCACATTGGTGTTTACTGCAGAACTCTTCACAATGGCTACGTTATGGAACTAACCCAGCTGCCTAACAACAGAGGAATAGACCAAAAGAAGTATTTTACACAGTAGAATTCTATGTGTCCATAAAAAACAGACAAGCTGGAGATAATCATTTTAAGTGAATTAAGTCAGTGTCCTAAAGACAAATAAACATTTTCTCTCATTTGTGGTTTATAGATTATATATGTGGTGTCCGTGTTTTTACATTGCTTTTAAGATTTATTGACTTTTAGTTTATGCATGTAAGTCTTTTGCCTGCAAACATGTCTGTGCACCTCATGTATTCAAATGTACTCAGAAGTCAGGAGAGGGCACTGGCTCTCCTAGAACTGAAGTTACAAACTGTGCATTGTGAGCTATCACACAGATGCTGGAAACTGAATTCAAGTCTTCTGTAAAACCAACAGGGCTTTTAACTGCTAAGATATCTCTCCAGCCCTAATACATAAAATTATGTATGCTTATATGACATAAAAGTAAAACTAAACTTATCTAGGGATACAAAGGGACTAATGGGAAGTGAGGAGGGAATCTGGGTTAGAGGATGTGAAGGTTTGAAAAAGAAATGGCCCCCATAGGCTTACATATTTAAGAACTTAGTCAACAGAGCTTGACACTGTTTGAAAGGATTAGGATTAAGAGATGTGGCCTTGTTGAAGGAAGGGTGTAACCAGGGGTGAGCTTTGAGGTTTCTCCCTCTTCCTTTTGCTCCCCCTCCCTCTCCCTCTCCTCCTCCTCCTCCTCCTCCTCCTCCTCCTCCTCCTTCCTCTCTCTCTCTCTCTCTCTCTCTCTCCCTCCATCCCAATTATCTCTCAGCTACTTCTGTAGCACCATGCACGCTACCATGCTTCCCTCTATGACAATAATGCACTAAACCTGTGATACTATAAGCTAGTCCCTATTAAATGCTTTCTTTGAGAAGAGTTTCCTGGGTCATGGGGTCTCTTCCCAGCAATAGAAGAGTGACTAAGACAGAGCATATAGAAAGGAATGTGCTCAACATATAATATATGCTTGCATAAAACCTCAAAATGAATTCATTAAAAGTGAAAATATATGAGCAGTGAGGTTTCCACTCATAGGGATCATGTTCGACTGATATCAATTTGATTTCCTCTTATTTAGTTCATACCAGCTACCAAGCAAAAGGGAAGGTGTGGGAGCCCACTGAAGGTGGAAGTCTCTAGGTAAGGCATTGGATTGGGGGTTCCCAAACACAGGCCAGGGTTACACTGTAGCCTGGGTTAGGAATCAGTTTGTACCATGTTAATCAACAGAGTTCCAGGAACCAATGTTTTCAGATGAGTCCAAAATCTTGGCCACTGGCCACTTTTAAAAGTTTGCGGTCTATTCTGAAAAAGATTTAAATTGTGCCCCTCAGATACTGAGAACTTTGCTGTACATAAAACTGCCCAAGAAAGCTGTATTTAAATCATTGGGCTTTTGGCAATCTTGTATGTTTAGCCCGGTCTCTATGGTGACACACAACCATGAATTTAATGTCTCCACAGTCTCTACACTACTTATTCCACTTGCTAACACATTTTCGTTTTTGACTCCTCCTCCCTTGGTACCTCAAAATAGTCAGCCATGCAAAGCATTTGTTCCCTTCGGTTCTATTTTTAGTGTGGCCTTCCTTTGGGCAGGGCCAATAGAACAGGTGCAAGAGTTGCTGTTCAGCGCATCTGTAGTCAGAAAATAAAACAAAACCTGTACATTGAGAGATGCAGAGACCAGCTCAGAACTGCTCTCACACTGGCTCTTAGCAGGCGACATCAAAGGGTACCAAGAGGGGCTGTGCTTAATGATCATCTCAATAACAATAAAATGAAGAATTTATTTCTGCGTTGTCCTGACTTTCCTCACAGGGATTTCAAGTGCTGGTTGAATTCCTCAGGAGTTAGCAGGGTCTGACAGAGCGACAGGAAATAAAAACTTAATGTCTTTCTATGGTATTTACTATTTCATGTAAGATTTTAAAGAACTTTTACTTGGTGAAGTGTAGCAGGAACTTCTGCTGCGGGGAGCAGGGGAGGAGACACAACTGCAAAAGCATCTCCTGCTGGAGGACCTAATTGAGAGACCAAGGACTGCTGATGCGGACAATGCCAGCCAATGGGGAACTGCTGTTTAGAAGAGCTGGGTGTAAAGGCGCTTGTAGCACTGTTCTGATGAACTTGCTGCGTGGTTCTCACCTACTCCCGGAGTCTGTGTCATTGACCCTGTGTCCAAGGGTAGGTCAGGCAGCGAGTAGTCCAGGGCCTGTGCACTGGACACTGTTAGGAAAACAAGACAAGAAGAGAAATAGTTACCAAGACCCTCGGGATGTTCAAAAATCAAGGTTTATTTCTTCTTTTCTAGTCTGAGGCTCTGTGGATTAAACTTAAATAGCAGTTAGATGGAAGCCTTTGGAAGAGGATGGGAGACGATGCATGATTCCCCTGTGCAAATTCAGTAATCCAACCTCCTAGTAGATACACAGTGGTAGCCACAGCAGGCCACCCGTGTCTGTGTAACGATCCTGCACACCCCAGCTTGAGTTTCTAAGATGCAGAATAGAAAGGAGGGGCCAGTGTGGAGTCAGGAAGTCTTCACTGTGTCTTGCTTTATAAGTGATGAGAGCATCTTGTCAAAGTCCATGCTAACTAATTTTTAACCTCGGCTTAAAATTCTTTAAGCTCATCACATTTCTCACCATGAGTAACTCAAGCCTTGAGAATCTGTTTACATAACGTGACCTCTAATTATATTAAAATACCTCAGACTCACTAGTCAGTGATGTCCAGCCGGCTTTTCAAGTGCTGAACTCACCCACCACGTGCCTCCTTGATGTTGGTGGCATTGAGCTGATTGTGATTTTGGTTTGGAGCAGTAAACTAAAGGCCCCGACTTGAGGTTGTGCAGTCTTCCCTGAAGTACACGGTGGTGCCAGGATGCACAGTTCAAGTTCAGTGTATCTTTTCTGATTTTATCGCTAACGCCTTACTTCACACCTTATCTGGGTGTGTTCTAAGGCTCAGCAGGAATCAATGAAAACGCTGTCAGAGACAGAATCTTCCTAGTTACTCTGGGAGTGTCAGGCAGAATGAAAATCCCACTTTCTACTTACTGTGTTCTTCCCCAGAGCTACCATCTGCTCTAGGTTATATCATCTGTTCAGGAATACCTGTGGTGAATATTTTTAGACAACGTTTGTCATGAACTATAAGTAGGGATGACCGGAAGAGAAAGTAAAGACAGTTTACTAAGCTGAGAATGGTGGCACAAGCCCACAATCAGGGTATGCAGAAGGCTGAGCCAAGAGGGTCAGACCTTGGCTACATAGCACAGTAAGCCAACCTGGGCTACATAAAAAGATGTTATGCCAAAAACTTAAATAAATTGTAAATTTACTGATGTTTATATCCTTCCCCTACTCGAACAATACTGTATAGAAGTGCAATAATTACTTACATTGCTGAAAAAAACCAGTAGTGTTTATTATATTAGTGTTGCTTAAGTAAATCCAGTTTTTATTACTCTTTTAGCCACCTTAAAGCCTTCATAGCTAACACCGCCTTTCTCATGAGATGTTTACAAAGCGATGTCCGGGGGACAAGCAACGGGGAGTACAGTATGAATAGAACATAACCCTTCCCCCACAGGACTCACAAAGCAACACAAAGAATAGAAGCTGTAATATAGTACACGCAGGGTGAAGTGCTGAAGAGAGATGCATATAATAACGACATGGGGGTTATTTCCACAGAGCAATGACCACGCCTGGGAGTGGAGAGGGCGGTGCCTTGGAGGTATCCAAACAGGGGCTTGACAGTGGGGAGGATTTGGTGTGTACAGACAGAACCTGGTAGGGAGACTCAGATTCATGGAAGTAGAGAATTGCATGGATGTGTTCAGGCCACAGGAAGAGGGATATATGGTTTCAACAGGAGGGCACTTAGATCAAGGGGAGATGAAGAGTTAGATCCTTCTCAGTTACGGCTGTAAGTGCAAACATCATTGCAGGAGAAGATTTACTTGTGTGTCTTCTGAAGAACCTGACGGGATGGATGCTACTCTCATCACTTCCCATTCATGGATAAGGAAACACGCATTAAAGTTAATTCATCCTGCTTCCTGGTTAGATTCGTGCTGGAAGCAGGCAGGGCACATGTTCCCGAATCTTTAGGGGTAATTTGGCACCATCTATAAACACTGCTGAGTCCCCTGACGCTAGATATTAACAAGACTATGCCTACTTTAGTATGTTTGCTGGTAGCCCTGGTCGTTCCCGACACTGCAAAGTGCACAGAAACACCTGAACCCAATTCGAGAGTTAGGTTTGCAAGTCTGGAAGCCAACAACGCATCATATCACATGAGGATATTACATGACCGTATCGCTTGCAGACATAAGCATCACCGTGTCCAAACTGCAATGTTGCAAAATGACATTACTTAACACGGTTGCCCTGACAGTGATTTGTGATTCCCAAACAGATCTGTAAGCAGTAAGATCACTAGAGTTATCTTGTTCAATTGATTCACTTAATTAAATAATATCTCCATACTCCTTTCCAGTAGTTTTGTTAGTATATTTTAAGTATATAGAGTAAAGGGTTTCATTTCTTTTTCCATTCATCTATATAATATGCTTTTTGGTCACTTTGATCTCCTCTATTAACCCTTTCTCCTTCTACACTCCTGTCTTAGTCAATGTTCTACTGCTGTGAAGAGACACAGTGACCAACTCTTAAAAAGGAAAGCATTTAAATAAAGCTGGCTTACGGTTTTAGAGGTTTAGTCAATTAGTAGCATAACAGCATGACAGCACACAGGCAGATATGTTGCTAGAGACAAGCTGAGAGTTCTATACCCAGATCTGCAGGCCAGAAGAGGAGAGAGGCACAGAGCCTGGCTTGGGCTTTTGAAACCCAAAAGTGACACACTTCCTCCAAGAAGGCCACACCTCCTAATCCTTTCAAATACTGCCACTGCCTCAGCACTTATATTTATGAACCTATGGGAGCCATTCTCATTCAAACCACCACAATCCCCAACAGATCCCTTTCATGCCTGTCCATCCTTTATTTCCCTTTACTCCTGGGTAAAGCATGCATTGCTTGTCTTTGTGTGACTAACTCATTTTGCTTCCCATGATGGTCTCCATTTCTAGTGTTCAGACTGTTGTGGCAGAGAATCCTGAGTGGGAAGGTCCTGCTGTGAAATAAATGATTTGGCTCAGGTCATTTAGGGAACAAACACAATTCCAAAAGATGCAGAGCATCAGTAGAGAGAGAGAGAAGTCAGATACCAGAGATTAAGTGCAGTAACAATATTAATTATTTACTTATTTTTATTTTATGTACACTAGTGTTTTGCCTGCATGCATGTCTATATGAGGGTGTTGGATACCCTGGAACAGGTGTTACAGACAGTGGTGAGTTGCCATGTGGGTGCTGGGAATTATGTTAGGTCCAGATCATGACCTGACAGACTCCACAGAGCACAGAGACCTCCAGGAGTCCAACCTGTATGCAAAAGCAGAGAGTCTTTATTCAAGCTCGAGCTCAGACCCTGCAACCCCTCCAGCACAGTGGAAGTTGTGGAAGGTACTGAGCTGGTACAAGCCTTGCCCACTTATCATGGTAGCAGGGACAGGGACTTTCCAACTTGGTAGTTATATGATTGTTTTACATTTGCTTGGTGCACTTCTGTTGGCTAATAATGGTTTCAGCTTGGTATGAGCAATGGTTGCTATCTTAATCAATCTACTTTAGACATTAGGTACGTTCCCTTTATGAACTGGTTGGTTTATGCTAGGAGTGCAGTGGCTATTTGTCCAGGGCAATCGTAATTGTTACCAGGGTGACAGGGCTCCCGGAACAAGTCAGGGCTTTTCTAGTAACTGAGTTCATTCAGAGGTCAAGTTAATCATAACATGGAGTCTGAAAGCAAAATGGAGTTTGTTAGGTTAAGCTGAGCCCTTCAAATTGAACCTGGGTCCTCTGGAAGAGCAGCCAGTGCTCTTAACCACTAAGTCATTTCTCCAGAGAGAAGCAATTTTATCAAGACACAGTTCCCCAGGGAAGCCAAATAATTTTGTGTTTGTCTTTCCACTGTTGTTAATAATGTGTTGTTAACATGGGCACTGGAAAAAATTTCCTGAACAAAACACCAATGGCTTATGCTCTAAGATCAAGAATCGACAAATGGGATCTCATAAAACTGCAAAGCTTCTGTAAGGCAAAGGACACTGTGGTTAGGACAAATTGGCAACCAACAGATTGGGAAAAGATCTTTACCAATCCTACAACAGATAGAGGCCTTATATCCAAAATATACAAAGAACTCAAGAAGTTAGACCGCAGGGAGACAAATAACCCTATTAAAAATGGGGTTCAGACACTCCTCCATTGTTGGTGGGGTTGCAGACTGGTACAACCATTCTGGAAATCAGTCTGGAGGTTCCTCAGAAAATTGGACATTGAACTGCCTGAGGATCCAGCTATACCTCTCTTGGGCATATACCCAAAAGATGCCCCAACATATAAAAAAGACACGTGCTCCACTATGTTCATCGCAGCCTTATTTATAATAGCCAGAAGCTGGAAAGAACCCAGATGCCCTTCAACAGAGGAATGGATACAGAAAATGTGGTACATCTACACAATGGAATATTACTCAGCTATCAAAAACAATGACTTTATGAAATTCGTGGGCAAATGGTTGGAACTGGAAAATATCATCCTGAGTGAGGTAACCCAATCACAGAAAGACACACATGGTATGCACTCATCCATAAGTGGCTATTAGCCCAAATGCTTGAATTACCCTAGATGCCTAGAACAAATGAAACTCAAGACGGATGATCAAAATGTGAATGCTTCACTCCTTCTTTAAAAGGGGAACAAGAATACCCTTGGCAGGGAATAGAGAGGCAAAGATTAAAACAGACACAGAAGGAGCACCCATTCAGAGCCTGCCCCACATATGGCCCATACATATACAGCCATCCAATTAGACAAGATGGATGAAGCAAAGAAGTGCAGGCCGACAGGAGCCAGATGTAGATCGCTCCTGAGAGACACAGTCAGAATATAGCAAATACAGAGGCGAATGCCAGCAGCAAACCACTGAGCTGAGAATAGGACCCCCGTTGAAGGAATCAGAGAAAGAACTGGAAGAGCTTGAAGGGGCTCGAAACCCCACATATACAACAATGCCAAGCAACCAGAGCTTCCAGGGACTAAGCCACTACCTAAAGACTATACATGGACTGACCCTGGACTCTGACCTCATAGGTAGCAATGAATATCCTAGTAAGAGCACCAGTGGAAGGGGAAGCCCTGGGTCCTGCTAAGACTGAACCCCCAGTGAACTAGATTGTTGGGGGGAGGGCGGCAATGGGGGGAGGATGGGGAGGGGAACACCCATCAGGAAGGGGAGGGGGAGGGATTAGGGGGATGTTTGCCCAGAAACCGGGAAAGGGAATAACACTCGAAATGTAAATAAGAAATACTCAAGTTAATAAAAAAAATAAATAATGTGTTGTTAATAATGATGATGAAACACAAGCCCTGCGTTATGAGTATTTGTTCCTCACCTGTATCCCATTCACAGTTTTATTCCTAACTTCCAAAAGGATGGTAGCAGGAGCTGCCCTTTTGAAAGCTGACTAGGTCTTGAGGGATCGGGGCTGTATAAACAGGCCCAAGTGAGTTTACTCATTCCTTCTACCACTCGAAGACATGGAGAAAACATCACTTCTAGGGAGTCAGAAGTAGCCCTTCCAAATACTGAATCAGCCAATGCCTTGGTCTTGGACATCCCACTTCCAGAGCTGTGAGGAAGAAATTCTGTTTTTTATAGAGTCTATCCCATCTAGTTTTATTAAGGCAACCTAAAAAGTCCTAAGACAGAAGGGACCATGCACCTTCCAATACTGTGCAGTTTTAACCCTTACAGACATGTGTAGAAAATGCTCACTGGGATAAATGAATTGATTTTCATAAAACTAAAGGATTTATTTTAGAATGGAAAATACTGGCTCTCTGCAAGTGACGTTCTCCCACGGAAGATCTGAGGGCACAATCTTGCTGCTCTATCCACAGTGTGCAATGGAACTGCTTGCTCGAAGGCATGGTGCAAGGTTTTTTGATTTTTTTTTTTTTGATATTTTTAAAATTTACATTTCAAACGTTATCCCCCTTCCTGGTTTCCCCTCCAGAAACCCACTATCCCATTCCATCCCTCTGCCTCTGTGAGGGTGCTCCCTCACCCACCCACCAACTGCCTCCTGCTTCCCGCCCTGACATTCCCCTATACTGGGGGTTTCCAGGCTTGGCAGACCCAACGGCTTCTCCTCTCATCCTCGACTACATATGCTAGTCACTGTCAAATTCAACTCCAGAATGCTGTCCTCAGGCATCTCCTCAGAACACTGCTTCCTGCCCATTCACCCGTCTCTGGTACTCTGCAAATGCTTTTGACTTCTGCCACTGGGAAACATGCTTCCATTCTCATTAGTCTGTTTTTCTTTAGTCTGAATTTATGTCACACAAGCTCTGGCCCCAGCTCCTTCTCCTAGTTCAAAATATTTATTTTGGCTCTCAGCACCAACAATCTCCTTTAACTTTTTCTCTTATCAAAAACAGAGATGCCACAAGCTATAAGGAGGCTGTATCCTGATAAATTTCTTGTAAGCTGAAAATAGTCTGAATGGGAAATCCACATTGACCCCCACACAGTAATATCACACAATAGCAGTAGGGAACCATCTGGATTATCAGTGTTTTCCTTATGAGCCTGTGGCTGACAGGGAGCTTGGATCTGCCCTGCTACTCAGCACTGCCAAGGAGCATAATGCGTATGTATCAATAGGGGAAACATCATGCAGTGAGGCACTGGGTCTGGGATCCATGTGCAACACACACACACACACACACACACACACACACATATACATCTTTCTGGAATTTCTCTTCATGTCTTGCCTGCTATGTCATATCAAAAGACATGCTAACATGAAAGGGGTTAAAATCTCATGGTGCCCTGCCCCTAGTCAAAGAATCATAGGCAACTAATGACTGCTGGGAGCAAAATTAGCTTCTTCTAGGGATGATCCCCTCATTAGTTATGCAGTACAAAGTTGCTCAGTCATGAAACCATATGTACACAAACAACAAACAAACATATATATTATATAATATATAGATATATATGTGTATATATCACTTTGATATATATATTGATATATATCACTTCTGTGTACACTCACAAAATTGGCATAATTTATACTTATGACTTATGAGGATAAGAAGAATAGAAAGAGTTAAATAAAATTCAGATTCTGAAAGGCTGAAAGAAGGATAAGGGGCAGCAGGTTGGTCAAGGGAGCATTCCTGGACATAAAGACATTAGTGGGTTAAGTGCAACCCTGAAGGCTCCCAGGAGTCTTGTCTCACAATGCTAGGTCAGGCTTGATAGCTGCTGGGTTCTAGGTTCAAAGCAGACTTTTCCACCAACATAACAACAAAGCCTGGCTGGGAGGAGAGCCCCAAATCCATCCACTAGAGACAGTGGAAATCAGGACACCCATGAACTCAGTTCATGTTCTCAATCTTATATAACTCAGAGTCCCTGCTCAGGGAATGGTCCTGCATTCCCTCTGTCTAAAATGTTAAGCTCGCTCACATGTCTTTTTTTCTGACAAACAAATTAAAACATTATCAATATAAACTCAGCTTCACTCAGTTCCTTGGGATATGAGCAGAAGAAAGTCAGATTGTTGGCTAAAACGTTACCCGAATGGCTTCTAGCCCCATTTCTTTTGTAGTTCTTGTTCCCAAGCAAAAACTCTCCTGTGCTGAGCTTCTTTCTGTCTGTCTGTCTCTCTTGGCATTCTTGCCTTCCAAGCCACCAGAATAGCATGCTGAGCTCTGCTTACAGCAGCCAAAAGCTCTCCTAGCCCAAAGTTCCAAATGCTATCATGGTCTCCCCCATAGACTAGTTCCAAAGGCTTAAAATCCATGTGGTTAAATTTATCACATATCAGTACCCCACACACCAGTACCAACTTCTACCTTGGTGTCTTGTCCTGTTGTTTTGACAAACGCTCTAAGAATATCAACTGAAGGGTGACGGGGTTTATTTTAACTCACAGCTCTAAGTACAGTCCCTCGTGTTAGGGAGATGAAGACAGGAAGGGCCCAGCATCTGGTCACAAAGGATCTGCAGTCAGGAGAGACGGAGATGAATGTGTGCTGCTGTGCAACTCCCTGTTTCCATCTATGCCGTCCTGAGCGCCCTGCCCAGGAAATGATCTGCCACAATTAAGATGGGTCTTTGCACATTAATTAACACGATGGAGATCATTCCCCACAAGCATGCACAGAAGCCCATCTTCCAGGTGGATCTCAATTATGTCAAGTTGACAACATCGTCATAGAGGTAATGCTACTGATCCAGAAAGGTAGGCAGGGAGGACCTGTGCATTTCAGTGTTTGAGTCTGTCATAGCTTGATATTTTACTTAACCCACTCCTTTACTAGACTGTCGTTGTCAATGCACAGTTGACATTCAAGGAAATACAAATGATAGCTTGAATATTAACCAAAATTTAAACATGAAAAGAAGTCCCTAGAGAATCCCTTGTCTCAACTGATATACTACTAACAATGATTAACCTACTCTGAGGGGGTAGCTCAGAGGGTACAGTCCTTACTATGCAAATATACAGACCTTGAGTTTGATCCCTATATAAAACCCAGTGCTACGGTGCACATCTTAACTCCAGTGCTCCTGTGGTGAGATGGGCAGGGGAGACAGAAGCAGTGCAGCCAGACTGATGTGCACAGCAGCGAATGCAAGAGGATGGCAAGAGCTGACACCCAAGGTTGACCTCCACATGTCTGCTGTGGCACATGCATAGCTACACTCACATACATGAGCAAACAAACACACGTGCACACACAAAAATTCGATTAAGCTGCTCTTTAAGTCACCACTATGATGAAAACTGTTGAAATCATCTGATACCTTTATAGAGGAAGAAAAAACATCTGGTCTGTGTGTTTCTCTTACTCTACCGACAGATTCGATCAATGCCAGGTTCATACATATTTAGATCCAACATCTGGGTCAGAGCAAAGAACTGGTTTAAAATCAAAGTGCCAGGGAAAGATGATAATTCACTGTTATTTAGAGAATGGAGGGTTTTCTGAAGCTTTGTATACTCTTTAAAAAGATGAAAACGAATGTGTCACTCATTCTTGTACCCACTTGTTCTTTAGTTGAGGCAACAAACATTTAGACTGACAGACATTGTGTGTGAGGCTTGTATGGAAAAGACAAATGAGACAGACTATTCTAGAAACAAAACACTGTAGCTATGGGAGCGTGTACACTTACACACACTAATAATACCAATTATATAGTCGTTCTATTGTTCTACCATTCTGTTAGGTCAAAATCCTGGCGCCCACTATTCTTGCTATGTTTATGTATTTAATGGACCTTCCCAGGGTGACTGTGCTCTTCTTGCTCTCCACCCCTGCCTACCACATACACTCCCTTGGCCCCACTCACATTTGCTCATTCCATGCCAGGCCCTGCTGGAAGGCGGATGCCTTCTTGTCTGCCTTGGATGCAAACCACCCTGATCCAGCTATTCCCCCACCTGGTACCTCCTTGTTCCAGCTGATTCACCACCTCATGCCACCCCAGAATAGACACATCCTTTACCCTGCTTGAGTATGAACCCTGAAAAGAGACACCATTTCGTTTGACCAGTGTCTTCACTGGGCTTCGAACCTGCAATCCTGTCAGCATTGTCAAGTAGGCAATAAGAGCACAGAACAAAGGAAAGCAAGTCACATATGTAGGAGTTAAGGGAGCATGGGGGAGGGGTGCTAGAGCAAGGCAGAACAGGCAGGTCTTCCTAGTACACTAACTCTCTAACTTCCCTCCCGAGTTACTAAAGACATCCCTCTCTAGTGGCTGGATCACATTTGAACTAGGTGCACTGACTGCTGGCGGCCAGTACATGTGCCGAAGCCTTTTGTTCCCAAAACTTCCCACCAAAACTAAGGCAGTACACAAGGTTTTCTGTGGCTACTCTTCAAACACTTCCTCTGGGGTCAAGCTGACCTGTTCATAAGACATGTGTGACTTCTGCAGGCCCTTCACGTCTTTGTTTCATCTTGGTTTTACACATTCAGATCCTGAATTATCTTCCTACGTCTATGCCACATTTGGGGATTCTGACCCAGCGATCAGCAATGATATCTTAGAAGGGTGGTTAGACGCTTACCTGATAGTCTTCAAGGGCCAGACATGCTCTGTGAACACAGTCATAGAGGAGTAATGGGCAGCCCCGGGGAACGAGCAGAGAAAGCATGAGACACCCACACATTTGGCTCTGTGGTGCACATCTCTGCCTGAGTCTGTAGGTGCCCGGATTGGGGCTCATTTGTGCATCTCTGGAACGTGGTCCTGGAAGAAAGAGGAAATTACTTCCGTTTGGAAACTGGGAAGTGATGATTGAGATTGAACTAAAATTTACGTTTATTATAGGGTTAGTGTAATGCAGCCAAATTCTGACAGTTTATGTTGGGTAATCAACCAGTGCTTTTGGAACTCAGTTCAACACCATCAACCAGCTGTATTTGTGCATATGAATGTTTCAGAATTGGGCGGAATCGCTGTATGTATTCCTGAGCCTACTGCAGTGCCTGACCTTCCCATCTCAGAGCAGCCGCCATGCCCTTCCTAGACATATGGGACTCTCTAGGGAGGAACCAGCCCACAGGTTTGGATTTGCTTACTCCGTGTCTGATATTGTCTACTAATCAAATATATACACAGTGTGTCTGTGTGCGCGCGCGCACGCGTGTGTGTGTGTGTGTGCGTGTGTGTGTGTGTGTATGCATGTGCGTGTGTGTGTATGTGTGTGTATGCATGTGCGTGTGTGTATGTATGTGTATGCATGTGCGTGTGTGTGTGTATGCATGTGCGTGTGTGTGTATGCATGTGCGTGTGTGTGTGTGTGTGTGTATGCGTATGTGTGTGTTTATTCACTAGTGTGGAATATTTATGATCCCTATTCTTTTAAGGGTCCTTATTAGCTTGGGAAGATAATTTAGGATCTGAATGTATAAAACAAGGTAAAACAGACTTAAAAAGTCCGGTGAAGTCACACATGTCTTGTTAACAGGTCAGCTTGACACCAGAGGAAGTGTTTGAAGAGTAGCCATAAAAGGCTTTGAGCATTGGCTTAGTTTTGGTGGAAAGTTTTGGGAACAAAAGGCTTCCTTTGACACACGCACTGGCTGCCAGTAATCACTGAGGCTAGTTCCTCTTGTGGGAAGCTTCCAGCTTTTGCCTCCATTTCCTCATCCCAGAGTAAAAGGACACAAGTACTTGAGCTCGGCTTCAGTCAACTGTCATATGGTATACTCTCTGATTTCCTTCTTTACAATGTGTATAAAATAAGGTGGCGAAGATGCGGTGATGCCTAGTCATATTAGGTGAGGAATCTCACTTCTTAGGATGACAACCTCCAGCCAGCAGCAAAGCCATTTGTCGAAGTGGGCTCGTACCCAAAGAGCAAAAGCTTCTCAGACTGAAATGTTCTTAGTCGTCCTTTGTGGACACGTTAGTTCATTTCCACTTGAGTGAGGGTGGGGTCTCAAGCTCACATCCCAAGTGTATTCCTTGCCTCAGCCCTTTGTACAGTTGCAGAGATCCTAGACAGCCACCGACTTCTTATAGCTTGGGTGGCTTGCAGGTGCTCCAGCCCCTGAGCTCACACTTGGTCAAACTCCCCTACAATAGCTATTACGTCAGAGTGCCCTGTTGTCAGGTAAACTCTGTTCCCCCCTGCAGGGCATTGTGCTTGGAAGACAGAAACAAACACTGCCTCATGCTGTGTCCACAATTGGAGTTATTCATAGGATTGGTGGAGAAGTAGATCCCAGCCCCTAACTGGCCTACCTCAGCCCCATACTAGTCCTTATAAAATGAGAGCCAGGGCCTGGAGAATAGCTCCAGAGGACCCATGTTCAGTTTCCAGCACCCATGTCAGGCAGCTCATGGTTGCCTGTAATGACAGATCCAGAGGATTCAGTTCTGGCCACTGAGGATAACCACACTCATTTCATACACACTTATACAGGCACAAACACATACATTAAGATAAATGTTTTTCTTTTTACTTTAAAAGAAGGCAGCCAGGTACAAGGGAATATGGTCTCCTTGCCTCAGGCTTTGAACGAGAAGAAAGTATTGCTTTTCCTTTCCTGTTTCAATAGATCAATCTAGGTTGAACAGGAAAATGAGGAGTGGGACTGAGGGGACAGTAGAGGAAAATCCTATGCACTTACCCGAGTATTCAGTGAAGGGGTAGAGCGTGTGTCCCCATCGGGACTGATTGTCTTTTCAGAAGCTCTCTCAGGAGAAACTGAGCAGTAGGCAAGAAGGTGCCAGGAGGAAGGGATTCCTGCTCTTCCCTGGGAGTCAGATTTCTTGTTCAGCACAATCCCTGTCTGTTACTTATTTCTCAATTCAAATGTCAGCTTCTCAGAAAGTCTTTGTCTCTGGATCTCAAGCTCAGAGTAACAGTATCCACTCCATTAGGTGGGGGAGTGGGAACTGTGAGGAAAGCACCTTGTAGGTGTTCACCCTCCTCCAGATAACCAGTCCTCAGTCATCTCAAAATACATACATATTAGACAATCAAATTTGCATAAATTATGAGGTACTGTGTTTCTCCTAGGAAGAGGGAGGAGTAACAGAAAGGAAGTTATTAATACTTTATTTAGCTAGTGGTTCAAATCTTCCTACCAGTAGTTTGTATGGGGGAATGAATAAGCTAGGTTTGCTGTTAATTTTTTTTCTCATGTCAAGAAATTTAACGAGCTAGAACAGTTGTAGCTTTTAAATTTCATCTAAGTGAAGTACTGAGGAGTCTCCTTTGTGAAGAACGAAGGCCGGTTGACGCTTCACATGAGCTCTTCATGTCCAGCTTTTGGGGTAAGAGTAGCCACAAGTCATGTTACTACCTTGTGTCAATTTCAAAGAACAGAAAAGCCTGATCTTTAAAAAGTGGTGTCTTTTCAAAAACTCAACCACCCAACCATCCCTTTATCACATGCCCACAGCTTTAGGCAAGTACCAACTGGTGTTCATGTTTTTGTAGGTTTGGGCTTTCTGTCTCTTTAATATCATGTCACCGTTATCATACTGTCACCTCATTCCTCAAGAGCGGCCATATTTATTGTATGCTTCACTAAAGCAGGTCGGACGTTGCTCGGGTTGTTTTGACAGGGAGTCACACCACGCTCAACATATAAAGATTGCATGTGTGCGTATGTTGAAGATTTACATGGTTCATGTGGTGGTTTGAATATACTTGGCCCAGGGAGTGGAACTATTTGGAGGTGTGGCCTCGTTGGAGGAAGTGTGTCACTGTGGGGCTGGGCTTTAAGACCCTCATCCTAGCTGCCTGGAAGCCAGTCTTCTCCTGTCTGCCTTCAGATGAAGATGTGGAACCCACTCTGAGCTCCTCCAGCCCCCGTGTCTGCCTGGATGCTGTCATACTCCTGCCTTGAGGGTAATGGACTGGACCTCTAAACCTGTAAGCCAGCCCCAATTAAATGTTGTCCTCTAGAAGAGTTGCCTTGGTCATGGTGTCTGTTCACAGCAGTAAAACCCTAGCTACAACAGTTCGTATTTGCATGAACTAGTTCTGTGTGCAGGTACAAGCACAGATTTAAAAATAAATCATGGAAAAGGCTGGATTTTGTCCTCTCGATTAATTTTTTGTGCTATTTACCTGGTGTAATTACCTATGTAAAAAAAAAAAGCACATTTTAGTCTTTTTTATAGTTCATATTTTTCCCACAAAGCTTTCTGAGATTTTTAAAAGCAGCCATTAATGTTCAGATAACAGAGCAAGATTCAGGTAGCAGCACGAGACACCCAGGAGACATCTCCCAGTTACGCTATCTATGATGCCTACCAAGTTTTGTTCTTGTTGTTGTTGTTGTTGTTGTTAACAAAAAATAATTTCCTTGTTCATTTCTGAGACAAGATCTCACTTTGTAGAACTGGCCTAGAACTTGCCCATCCTCTTGTCTTAGTCTCCCATGGTGCTGACATCACAGGAGAATTCGTGTAGGGAGGTACCAGGGTGACTCACCCTGGTAGACCCTGGTGAAGGACGGGCAGGATCTAACTTGATGGGAAGGTTGAAGTTATTATTTTTAAATTCTTCAGTTTATTCAGTACAGTTGTCACAACGAATAATTAGCTGATTTTATCCTTCATTTATTTTACTTATTTGTTTTGGAGAGAGAGAGAGAGAGAGAGAGAGAGAGAGAGAGAGAGAGAGAACATATAAGTTTGCCATGGTGCACACACAGAGGTCAGAAGAGAACCTGTAGGAGTCAGTTCTCTCCTTTCACCACATGGGAGTGGGGTTCAAACTTAGGTCATTAGGATTGGTGACAAGCACCTATAGAGCCATCTGACAGGCCCCGGTTTTTATTTTTGGAAGAATAAATGCTCTCAACATGCAAAATCCTCTTGCTGGAGGTTTATCTGCTTCACCAGGAGCTGTGTGCTTCCAGCTAACATAACTTCTGCTACTGCTGCTACTGACTGCTCTGGCTCTGACCCCCTTCTGCTGTGGGCCTGGCTTGCTAGCGTTCTGAATGTCCAATAATAGTTGAGTGTCATGGAGTGCTCTCTCCTCACACCACACATAGCTGCTGACCTCACTGCTTATTCAGCCATTCCGTTTTGGGCCTTGGAATGGCTCTCACAGTTCTGGTGACACACAGGTGGCATTGCTGAATTGACCGTGACCCATATAATTCAGGTTTCCAAAATGAAATTTTCATGGGGCTGCCATTACACAAATGCGAATATGGTTTGTGTAGGGTGGGTTGGTCTGCTTCATTTTAAATATGACATCTTACTTACATGGAATGCTTCTTCCTTCTGTCAGCCCTTCACTCAAAGCATTTCCTGCCCCCATGTACATAAACTAGGAGAGACCCAATCCAATCCTCCTGGTTAGTTCTTCTCAGACTGAGGCAGGGCCAGACATGAGTACGAATGAGAACATAGGCCCGAGGAAATTTATATTTAAAAGGCCAGGTAAAGCTTGTGCACGCACATTAAAGCCTGAGACAGCTGAAACCGTCTCCTTCAATATTCTTATTTTTAAAAAGCTACCTTTGACCCCTTACTGGGCTGTACATATCTGTACTAGGCTTCATTCTTTGAAAGTATGGGGCCACCCAGGTCCTGTCTCTGAGCAGGAAACCTGAGATCCTGGACTACTTTGACCATAATTGTAGGAGCCCTGTGGGCTACAAGCTAGCCTTTCCCGTTGACACTTTGAATCCCAGTTACATGGGGTGGTTGTTGGAGTGTTATGTGACCTGCCCTTTTTCATCTCTAAGTTTATTAATTCGGGCCTTCTCTTTCTTACTTTTGGTTTAAATGACCAGGGTTTGCCGATCTTGCCTATCTTTTCAAAGAACCAACTCTTCGTTTGATCAGTCCTATGTCCTATTATTTTTCAGTCTCCAGTTCATTAATTTTGCCTCTGATTTATATATTATTTCTCGCCATCTTCTGCTTTGGGGTTTGAACTGCTCTTGTTTTTCTCAAACCTAACTACGTCATCGGGTTATCTGAGACCTTTCCGAGTTTTTAATGGCAGCAGTCCAAGTCAAAACTTTCCTCTGAAAACTGTATCCGCTGTGTCCCAAAAGCTCTGGTTTCATTTTCACCGGATTCCAGGAACTCTGAAATTTTCTCCCGGATTTTTTTTTCAATGACTCGGATCACTCAAAAGTGGTATATTGTTTAATGTCTAAGTGTTTGTGTGGTTTCTACAGTTTTCCTGCTATTGATTCCTAACTTTTTTTACACTGAGATCTTATAATCTATAAGAGCTAATGTGTGTGCTTGTATGTGTGCATGTCTCTGCGTGTATGTACATACGTGTGTGTGTGTGTGTGTGAGTGTGTGTGTGTGTGAAGACTTGTTTCAGAACCTCAGAGGTGGTTTATTATCTTTGAGCAGGGAATGCCAAGAACCTGCGGTATTCTGACCATAACTATGGGAGTAGGTAACATCGACTGCCTAAAAAAATATGTATTCTTATTTCTGTTGGATGGACTATTCCGTAGGTATCTATTAGGTACATTTTGATCTATGTCATAGTTTAATTCTGAAGTGTCTTCAGTGATTTGTAGCTGAAAGCAGAAGATTGATGGGAAATTTGTTAATACATTTTTCAAAAATTGTCAAAAGACAAATTTACACAATCTTAATGAGGCAATGACTTATATCTTTGAGCCGAGCGCTGGCAAGCCAGAAAAGCAAGCTAAGCTCTCTAAACCACAGGCTTCTAGACTTTACCGAGGCTGAGTCTTCAGTCGTACCATACCAGACGAGAGTCCAGCTTTCTTCAGGAGGTTTTCTTTCTGTTATTTGATAACTCGGGGCAACGTTCATTTACTGTGCGTTCCTGCGGTCACTAGAGAATCGTATTCTGTCTTCTGAGAACTGTGCACTTTCAGAAGAGCCTGAGATATGTTACTTCCACATTTACAAACATGGCACGGACAAAACAGTGCTGCTGCCTTTGAAACGTCCCAGCAGAGCATGTGACAGGCAAGCTCCACTTACTATCAAGAGCCTCTTAGCATCGCTGAGCATGGCCCAAGCACGGCGGGTGCTTCAGAGGTCGAAGAGTCACAGAGACAGCTACGGCTTGCACTAACGTTTGTGTTTCGTGGACTTTCAAAGGCCTTTGACAGACTTTCAAATTGTGTATTGTTTGCTAGAAAGTTATGTGTTTGAAATAATAAGGCATATCCTTCTCTCTCCCCTTGACCATGGGAATGATTCAGGTCTATTATCTGAAAATTCTTCTCTTCACCCCGTTCTTTGAGATGAGTGAGCTGTCCCTAACAGAAATTCTTTCAGGCGAAGATTCTGCATACCGTTCATTAGGAGAAAGAGTGTTTCTTGTCTCTTGTGGCCCATCTTTAAGCTGCTCTTCCTGAAGACAAAGACGTTAATGCTTGTATGTAGTGCACAAGTCAGGTTAGTTCTCCAACCCTTGTTGATATTTCAGGAAAACTGACTTGACCTTTTTAAGTCCACAGTCATGGGAAATTCTGTGTCAGAATTTCAGGGTCCTTATGTCCTGAGGCTTAGGTCTGACTCTGGTTCCAAGTTACTGCTCACCAGAACTCCAGCCCAAGCCTGGTCATTGTCCTCCCATCGTGCTAGCTGTGTGACATACTGAGTGATTTTTTTACTACTTGCTGTTCAAAACACCCACCAAGGGAAATGTGCAGTGGGCTCTCCTGATTCTGCTGTATTATAGAGAATATCTCCGGGTCAGAAAGAAATGGTGATGAGATATGTGACAGAAACAAGGGTGAGAAAGGTCCCCCCCTCAGCTAATGGTTCCCATGTTTACCCCATGGCTCCACACATTTGAGTAGAACATCACGGGGGGTGGGGGGGGACGTGTGGCAGAAGACAGTCGTTCATATTGTAGACAAATATCAGAGAGGGAGGAAGAAGGGGCCTGCACCAGCTCAGTCCAACTTGGAAAAGTTTCCAGAACCTCTCAAAACAGTGCCACCAGATGGGAAGCAGATGTTAAAATGCAGGAGCCTGGGAGGAACATTGCATATAAAACCAAGTTTTCTTGTTTTCTGACTTCTCGAGATCTCCTCTCTCTCTCTCTCTCTCTCTCTCTCTCTCTCTCTCTCTCTCTCTCTCTCTCTCTCTCTCTGTCTTCCTGTCTGTCTCTCTTTCTCACTGTCTGTCTCTATCTCTATGTGTTGTCTCTTTGTCTATCACTCTCTGTTTGCCTATTTATATGTCTCTCTGTCTCTCTTTGCATCTCTCCATGTCTCTGTGTCTCTTTCTGGGTGTGTCTCTCTTTGTCTGTATCTCTCTGCCTCTGTCTATCTGTGTGTATCTCTGTGTGTGTGTGTGTGTGTGTGTGTGTGTGTGTGTGTGCGTGTGTCACTCGGTGTCTCTCCTTGTCTCTCTCTTCTCCCTCTCTCTCCTCTCTTCTCCCATCAGCCTTTGGCTATGATTCCCAGGACAGCCTCAAACTCTGCACCTTCCTACCTCAGCCCCCTGTTAGCTGAGGTTAACAGACGGATGCCACTGCATCCAGATTCCATGCCTTTCCAGTAAGGCCATTGTTCAAGAGTTCTAAAGCCTTGCTGTTAGCTGAATATGGCCCTTGGACTGGCAGTATCAGCATTACCCATGAGCCTGTTTAAAGGCGGGCTCTTGACTGCCCTCCTCCAGACCTACCTTGTAAAATAAATTCTACACTGTGCTCAAGTAACTCCTGTCTGTGTTACTGTGAGGAATAGCATTTACAATTACATACTGTTAATGGTCTAAGTGGTAGGTAACTTAGTAGCCAGGTTTACGCACTGCAGTAGCCAAGTGTGCTCTAAGACTATTATTTACTGTCCAACTCTTCTTTCAACTATATGTACTTCTTTTTATTGTACTTTTATTAAATCATAATTTCATTTGATTTTTAAATTATAATTTTTATTAAATTATAAATATACAATAGCTCAACTCTACACACACACATTTTTAAAGGAAAACCATTACATCTTATTATACCATTATACCATGATCCGAACTTTGGAAAAATATTATTAGAAAGGTTTCACACACTGAGGGGTGGTGGTATACCAGCTTTAACTCCAGGACTTAGGAGGCAGAGGCAGTCAGATCTCTAAGTTCGGGGCCAGCCTGGTTGACAGAGGGAGTTACAGGACAGCCAGGGCTATACAGAGAAAACCTGTCTTGAAAAACCAAAGGGAAAAAAAGAAAAGGAAGTTGAAAAAAGGTTTCACACATCAGCTGAAACTTACAAATTTAACACTATCAAAGAAAGAATACCTGTACATCCTTACAAAGACCACTAGAAACAATTAACAAGGTAAGAAACTGGAAAGGGTGTGTGTGTGTGTGTGTGTGTGTGTGTGTGTGTGTGTGTGTGCGCGCGCGCGCGCACGCGCAATCCTATCTATACAATAAGGTAATGTCATTAAATACTCCAGTCTATTCACAGAATGGCTCTCTGCATGTGCTCTGGTGTCTGGCTGTATCACTCCACATTTGTGGTCAACAGATAAGAATCTTCTGAACACAGTTTGATAACATTAAGCTGCTCAGTTCCTCTGGGCACTCGTCCTATCTGATTTATATCCTGAATCCCACAGCAAGTAAGAAGAAACTCGGCATCGAATCCTGCCTCCATAGTCCCCACTTCCTCTGCTCCCTCGGGACCATAGCTTCCTGAAATATATGATTCCTCCATGTTCCAAAGTTTCCCTCTTCATTGTGCTGTGGCTAAAAGAGTGTGAGGATAATTTCCAAAGTCATTATATTTTATACTTTTGTCATCTTCTCTGCAGTCGCCGTAATTGTCTCCCTTGCCCCAATCCTGCTGGGCATAGCCAGGTTTCCATCACAGTTCTCCTCCTCCATAACCAGGGCTATGTACCAGGGTAGCCACCCGCAAATCCACATCCACTTCCATACCCCCACCCCCAATAAAGTGGCTTCCTGGTCCTGGTCCAAAATATCTACCGCCACCATGAGATTCCACCAAGCCAAAGTTCCCTCTTCTCCCATTCCTGACTCTTTGGATTTCTGTACTTCTTGCCTTTTTCCCTTCTGCAATGTAGCCACTGATAATGTGATATTTTTGTGACTCAGTTCTTCCCCATAGGACAATGGCTTATGCCCCCTTCCTACTGCCTATCAGTAATTTTTAAAAATATTATTTTGACGATATCATTTTTCCATGTTCTTCAGAGTAATACGTAGTGATCTTCTTCAGCTGCACAGACGGCTTCTTTGAAGTCATGTGGGCTCTGGGTTTTCAAGATTCCTCTATGGCGATGCTGTGGCCCAGTACCGCTCCCCTCAAATGAAAGAGATTTGCACCCCAATCAGTGTCAGCTTCAGCTGTGGATGGTGGCCAAATTTACAAAACCAAACCATGGTGATCCTCTGTTCGCAGGGCCGCTCTAACCACATAGTCTACTTTGCCTACTGTTCATGGCAGATTCTCAGACTTTCTCCCGTGGTCTCAATTCACAAGCCACTCACTTTTTTCTCTGTATAGCCCTGGCTGTCCTGTAACTCCCTCTGTCAACCAGGCTGGCCCCGAACTTAGAGATCTGACTGCCTCTGCCTCCTAAGTCCTGGAGTTAAAGCTGGTGTACCACCACCCCTCAGTGTGTGAAACCTTTCTAATAATATTTTTCCAAAGTTCGGATCATGGTATAATAAGATGTAATGGTTTTCCTTTAAAAAATGTAAGTGTGTGTGTAGAGTTAAGCTATTGTACATTTATAATTTAATAAAAATTATAATTTAAAAATCAAATGAAATTATGATTTAATAAAAGTACAATAAAAAGAAGTACATATAGTTGAAAGAAGAGTTGGACAGTAAGTAATAGTCTTAGAGCACACTTGGCTACTGCAGTACGTAAATGTGAATGGAACTGCTCCTTTTCTCCTTCTCCACAGGAATAATTTCTAAAGTGTCCTCCATCCCGGACTTGGCCTCGGTTTCCCACAGCCTGAATGAGGTGAGAATTCTTCTTATTGCTTCTTCACTGTGCCACCCTGCTCCTGAAAGCGCACATCTGGGAGGAGCCACACACTGGGGCCACTGCAAGCTGGCCTGTGAGCTTCTGGCTGGGCTCCGTGCCTCTACCTCCCAGCTGGCCATAGGAATGCTGGAGTTGTACGTGTGAGCCCTGCCGTCCTGCCCTTTTCATCCTAGGTCCAGGAGACTGAGCTCACATAGGGGTTTTGCCTGCTTAAGCCATTGCAGTGGCCTGGTGGTGGGTTTTTCAGTATATGGAGAACAGGGTTGAATGCTTTGGCCCTTTGCCTGCATCAAGATAGTGAGGCTTACTGGAATACAAAGGTAAACCAAGGTGTTCTGGAGATGGAAGTGAGTCTAGGGTTTCATGATTAGCCTGGGCAACATAGTAAGACCTCATCTCAAAACCAAAGGTAGAAGAATGACTCCAATGTGAACCATTAAATAAACTGCCCTAGTTAGCTTCTCCCACACTCTGTGCTAAGGATCCATGAGTGGAATCCAAACAGGTAAGACCAAGCCAGGCGTGGTGGCCTGTGCCTTTCATTCCAGTGCTTAGGTGACTAAGGCAAGAGGCTAAGTTCATGGGTATCCTGGGCGACATAGTAAGTTCTGTGTTAGCTGTGAGTTACATAGGAAGACCTGGTCTTGGAGAAAGAAAGAAGGAAAAAGGAAGAAAGAGAGAAACAAGGAGAGAGAAGAGGAGAAAGAAGGGTAGAGGGAAATGCAGAAATGGGAGGAAAGAAGCTAGCCCTTTCTGCAACATACCTCTCTTACAGCTTCTCTAACTTCTATTCCTGTTTACAGAGGGCTAGATCTTACCCAAGCTGCCCTTTTGTCATTAGAACACAGCTGGTTCCCATTTTTCTTATCTTTTCATTGGTTTTCTGGTGTTTACTTATTTGGGTTTATTTTTAACATATTCAGCTACACACATTTTAATTGTACTTTTCTTGCTACACAACGGCCCCATAAGTCTGGCTCTTGGGAACTTCTGGGCATCTTTAAATCCGCTCTTCAATAAAATTTTTCTCTCTTGTCCCCAATATCTGGGACTTCTCACGTTTTTGTAGCTCCAGCATTTAAGAATGCAGAAAGGTTTCTCAGTAGGCCACAGGTGACCTCTGACTGATGCAGGGTAATTAGGAAGTTTCTTTTCAATGATCTATCTGCCCGTTACTGAAGATGATAACCTTCAGAACGGTTATTTCATACCCTAGGTGCCTATTAAAAGCCGTCTGTGAGTTACAATAATCCAAATTGCTTTTCTTGAATGAAATGTTGCCAAAGTGGCATTTCCCAGCATGCTTCGGCGCAAATGTGTTTATCGCGGACCCTCCTGTGAATCAATGGCCGATGGAGGGTTGGTCACAAGCCTGGCTTTGTTAAACTATGAAATGTCAACTCCCTACTGAAGTGCAGCAGAATAGCTCCTGTCCCAGTAAACATGTCTCCTCCTCTACAGAACAGTCTATTTATAACCAGTCTCCTCACAGGACCTGAGGTGACGGCTATTTACCTTCCTAGAAACGAACTTTTGCGAACATTCACATCTCTCTTCTTACAATTCTTCTCGAGTCCCTGCCTCCATCAATTGCAACCGAACATCCATTTAGCTAATTTTTTTCCTCGCACCCATTGAGTCCTTGACTGAAAAACAAATGAACAAAACAACCTGGCCAGGTCAGGAAACCCAACCCCTCTCTACCAACCAGGGCACCGCCCTCTTCCCCAGCGTTGCCCTCAAGCTGAAGACCAAAGAGGGAGAGGAGGGCTCAGGCTGCTCCAGGCCAGCGCGCAGGCTCAGCCTGTTTGCTCCAGTGAGATGGCAAGGGGTGATTCTAAAAATTACTGCCACTAGGGTTTGTCAGGCGGCTGCTGGTGACTCCTCACTGGGTTTCCCTTCTCCCCGCCCTCCCTTTCTTTCCACAAATCACATCCCCAAAGGAGTCTGCTGTTAAACCTTCCCCATTACCAGCGGGCTCTCACTTCACACCAGGAAAGAGAAGCTGGGACCGCAACTACCAACTGCCGCCTGGATCCTAGGGTGTGTATGGCTGTGTGGGTGGGAGATAGTGGGGGTGTCTGAACGTTGGTGCCAGTAGAGCTATTGTCCTGCAGGGTATCTCCAGCTGGGTGCCACAGGTCATGTCCCTTGATCTGAAGTTGGGAGACAGAAAACTTTGTCCTGGAATTTGAGGAATGTTGTAACCAAGGAAACAGACACAGTAACTGATATGTATGAGTGATATGCTATAAAAGTAAAATTACATGAGCTTTGTAATGATCGTCTTAAATCTCTAAGTCATATATGTTTTTCTTCTACTATTTTATAGAGAAGAAGAAACAATGAAAATTCTTAGGGCTTGCTCGGGAGTTTAGAATGCCATCTCTAATTTCATTAGCAACCACTAAACATGTGGTTTAGTCAACACAACAGGTTAGGAGAGACACAATTTGACCAGTTTTAGCTGAGTTAGTAATACTAAACTCAAATGAACTCTCTGACTCCCCAAAATATAACTTCTCCACAAAACTGAGCCCCCGCCCCCGCAAATACCCTACATTTGTCATTTGACTGAAAATAAATATAGTTTTATTCTAAATGTGTACATATGGTTATCATGATCTATGTTTCACGTTTTTTTAAAAAAAAATCATTTTGGTGTCAAAATGGCAAACTGGAATCCCTGTTTCAACAGACTTAACTAAAAATGGGCAGCCTGGGCCGAGCCTGTTTCTATTCCGGGAGACAGAGCTGACGGGCCCAACAAATGACAGATGAAGCTCTTGGAATGCTACAGGGGCAGGGAGCAGGCACAGCTGATTCTCACCCTTAGCCAGAAGTCCTGTGGGATCCAGGTCCCAGCTCATGACAGCTACAGTGATGCTTCAGCACACGTGCATGCTCGGGGTGGTGGGCGGTAGGAAGAATGCTGTCACATGAGTGACCGCCATTCTGCAGGCTTTGACCAGAGATCAGGTTGAGAACAGGAATGATTTTATTTAAAGTCAATACTTTTACACAGACGTGCCCGCTTCCAAGTGAGGGCACGGTGACGTTTCCATTTCTTGGCAATCTCAGCACAGTGGTTCTAGACTTACTTTGGATTGTGGACTTTTTCAGGAACTTAAAAAAAAGAAAACAAATGAACAAAAAACTTAACTGAGCCACTTTATGATGAAGACACGTGGACTGTGGGCTTCAGAATAGCCCTCCGGGCTCACGGACCATCGGGGGCCAAACTCAGAGTGGAATTGCCGGATAAAAATGCAGGGTGGGGATTGGGGATTTAGCTCAGTAGTAGAGCGCTTGCCTAGGAAGCGCAAGGCCCTGGGTTCGGTCCCCAGCTCCGGAAAAAAAAGAACAACAACAAAAAAAAAAATGCAGGGTGCCCTATTCAACTTGAACTTCCTCATAAACTACCAATACAAACCAGCTTTGGGGATAAGTGTTAGTGTGTGTGTGTGTGTGTGTGTGTGTGTGTGTGTGTGTGTGTGTGTGTGCTCTGATTTATCTGAAATCCTAAGAATGCATCTTATATTTTGTTTGCTGAGTGATAAGTCAGAACTAGTTGAGTAGATCCAATGTAAAGAAGTTCATCTTCATCAGACTCATGTCTATCTGAGAAAGAGTTAATTCTGGGGAGTCAAACAGCTGTTTGAGAGGACGTAGTTCCAGACCAGACCCCGGCACCTATGGCGGAAAATGCCAGTAAGATTACAGAATTAATAGGACCATCGCTCCAACCTGACAAAACTAACACCCAGAACACTGCATTTCAGTCAAGCACATGGTTAGAGCAGAACTGATACCAAAATCCAGTTTCAGTTCTGTGATAAGCAAAGAAATTTAAGGCTTTAAGACTCAGTTTCCTCAGACCGTAGTTGGGGAATGATTATAAACTCAATTTCTAACTCCCTAACAAACATAAAAGACAAATCAAAGAAATGCCTCTTGTTGAAACTCCTCTGGCCCTGATGGTGCATCTTTAATCCCGGCACTCAGAGGAGAGACAGCTGAATCTTTGTGATTTTTGAGGCCAACCTGACCTATAAAGAGAGGCCCTGTCTCAAAAAAATTTTTTTCAACAAAACCAAAATCTCTTTATTTTTTTAATCCTGTATCTTGAATCCAAAGAATCAGATTGTAGTTAATTTTGTATTTAGAGTTATGATGTCTGTAATAAGTCGAACTGCAGCTCTTACGTTAAATGTATGACCTTGACAATATTTAAGAAAAAAGTGGTAATTTCATGTTCAATCTGATGCCTACAAAGAAGTCACCTAATCAACAAATTAATTTCATAAAACCCTCCTCTCTCTGCACTTATATTTTTGAGTAGCCCAACCTACTGGCGTTTTGTATCCTTACCACCTTTAACATGAAAAAGAAGCCCACAGAACTTATGTGTCCTCAATAACTTTACTTCTCACTCAAAAATACCTTGACAACTGGGGCTGGAAAGAACTTTCTCACAGTCTCCCTGTGTATAATTTGATTTTATAAGTCATGTGTCTTCCTCACTCTGCCTCAATGTTCTCACATTGGAAAAACTTTTCCTCTTCTGTGAGCTCTAACTGAACTTGGATTAAAGAGAAACAGAGACGGGGTGTTGTGTGGGTTTGAATTTTGTTCCAACACACATCACATATGAATTGTGTGATTATAGAAAAAAATTTAACTCTCTGAATTTTGATTTCTCCATTTGTAAAATAAGCATAGTATAATATTTTTATTTTAACATTTCTATATTATTTAAACTTTAAAAATAGAATTATATAGATAACCAAGACGCTAACATACAACAAGCCCTATGTGTTGTGTATATCCTAGGTCTATAAAACGACTTAGAGAGAAATGGAGGCTTATATTTTGGAATTATTAATGTACTTAAATTTGGCAAGTACAAAAGATGATGGACAATGTGATTATTTGCATAAGCCTGCCTAGTTGCTAATCAGGTATAGAATATATTATACCATCACCTCACTGTGGAAATTGCCTAGGAGACAGGAGCCGTGTGGGCAGAGAGGAAGGGCCTATGGAATGGTGTGGTACCCATTCTTATCATTCTCCCCAGTTCCGGGGAGAACGCCTCTAGAGGGATAGGGCACGGAGGAAACGAGACAGTGGCAGCATTGCCAGTTATTAAATATTATTATATCTGGGTACCTTCCAAGGAACGGAGGTAGGAGGTAGGGCTTCAGTAGGCTCCAGTAGGGCAAAGTCTCCTTTAACCCTCTGCACCCCGTGCAAGGTCTCTTCTTTAACCCACGAAGGGCAGAGAAGGACTGGCCGTGCTCGGCTCACAAGCTCCAATGCTGTGGACGGCCAGCTCTCTTCAACATTTCCTACTATGGCAGGAACCCTGTGAAAGCGCATGTCATCAATAGTTCCAAGACCACTCTGAAAAGTTCTTCTTCCCTTTGAGCATAAAGGTAAGAACTCGTCGGAGCCACCGTGAGTGAGAACAACTCAGCATGGGACTCAGGAAAGTGGGGAAAGAATCTTGAAGCCCCTCTCCCAGGTGGGAGTGCAGCGGAACTCACTCCTCAGTGCTCTGTGACCTGAGCAAAGCCTCCTGGGTAAACAGGAAACATGGTGATGACCAGGCCGCCAAGTGCTAGCACACAAAGTGGTTCATGCCACGAAGCATGAACTTAGCTTATGGGGGAAAAGCTGTAAAGACCCGGTTAAAGCCGCTTCTGGTTTTCAACTCATGCATAAGTTCAATAAAAAAAATGAATAGAATGCATTTGGGATTTATCCTGAAATAGAAAAGGAATATTCTAGATTATTGTAGGCAAATGAGTAAATTAAAGTGAGGTAAGATATATTCATATATGTATATATCTGCATTGGCATGTCAGTAGAATTACTATACTAGTCTTTTTCAGGGAACCATATTGTTGAGAGCTCATGGGTGGATTGTTGTTTTTACCCAAATCTCAATCGTTTGATTTTACTAATGACTCAAGAGCCAGATGCTAGGTGAAAGCCTGGTGCCCTGCTGACCTTCCTCCTCAGCTGACATCCCAAAAGGAAAAAGAAGTTCTCCTCCGTGTGGTCTCCAAAATCCCTCGATCTAAATGTCCCTCCCTTCTACTTCCTGTGTCTCTCTGTCCATCCTCCTGACTTCCTCTTAATTTCTATGTTCACTTCCTGTCTCCTTGTTGCCTGCTTCACCTATGGTTGACTTTATTTAAACCTGTTTACAAAAACAGAAAGCTCTTGGATTAAAGGTGTACACTAGCCCTGAACCACCTCACAACTAAAAACTGGGATTTTTTTTTTTTTTAGTAAATAACACAATCTCATGGTTCACCATGTAATCAAATATCCTGCACCCGTGCCTTTCCCCTGTCCTGTCTAGAAGACGTCATCTACTAATAGGCATCTTGGACCTCCAGGTGTTACAGTCTTTCTTCCCCATCTTCCATGATTTTCCCTGAGCCTGTGCAGGAGCTGTGCTGCAGATGTATAGGTCAGGGCTGGGCACCCTATGCTCACTTATTCTCTGCATTTTGATCAGTGTGGATCGCTATAAAAGTTTCCAGTCCTTGTAAAAAGA
The DNA here is from genome assembly GCF_021556685.1 of Rattus norvegicus. Taxonomy (NCBI): domain Eukaryota; kingdom Metazoa; phylum Chordata; class Mammalia; order Rodentia; family Muridae; genus Rattus; species Rattus norvegicus. Next base: position 86,211,266 of record NC_141541.1, read on the forward strand.
AGCTTCTTTGATGAATGGTGAGAATTATTCTTATCGGTGGGGACACTTAGAGAATAGAAATACATTGGTATAGAAATTTGAGTGTAGTAATTTCTCCTCTTGTGCCTGACCTCTGAAGCCAAAGGTGGTTGGCGAGGTTTACAGTGCCAGGCATGAGTTCAATCCAGTTGATTCAGCCTTGAATTCAATTATACGGCTGTTGCTTCCTCTTGGGATACAAATGTCACTATTTCACCATCTGGGGTATCTTGCTTGTCCATTCACGTTGGTGGCTCATAGGCTTTATAACTGGGTAGGGAGGGCTACTGGTTGCTCTTATACCTCGGTGACCTTCTGATACAATGAGAGCCAGTCCTTGAGGGTAAGGCTTGCAGGTCAGTTCCAGCTCCCACCCTCCAAGTCCTATGTCTATGTTAAAGTACAGGTGCCCTCAAACATAGATCCTCACCTTCAAATCCTGGAAGACACCCGAGAGCAGCAATAGGCTATATTATTGATTTTTTTGGACTCTGTTAACCAACAACTCTAGAGGAGAGTTCTCATACTTAGTACTGGAATTCTTATTAGATCATCCATGGCTCTGGGGGAGAAGATTAACAACCCAAGTGATGTAGCATCTTTAAATATGTATCTGTATAGAATTTTAGTTAAACATAAAATAGTATGATTTCATATGTCTTTTCAAAACTTCTTAGTGCTATTCATTTCCCTCTTCTCCCTCTGTATTCTACTCCTTCCCTACCCCTAGTCAATGCCTCCCAACCATTTTTCCCATTGCCCCTTCATAGTACCTGTTTCCCACCACTCCCCACTTGCCTTCCTGGTTTCTGTGGTTACTACAGGTTACATATTCACCCGTATTCATTACATACCTTACCATATTCAACATATACATATAAGTCTCTGGGGCTTAAAATGAGAGAACATGCAACTTCCAAGTTACTGAGCCTGCTTTATCTCACTCAGTATATCTTTAGTTCCATTTAATTGCAAATGGCATGACCTCATCTTCTTTACAGTTGAGTAGTAACCCGTTGTGAGCATGTATCACACTCTCATTACCCATTAACCAGTTGAAGGACAGTTGTATTGTTTCTATTTCCTGGCTACTGTGAATAGACATCAATGAACACACTGTGCGAGGATCTTTGCCGTATGATATGGAGTCCTTTGAGCATAACAAGGAGTGGTATTTTAGTTACTTGTCTATTGCTCCGATAAAATACCACACCAAGGCAACTAATAAAAGTAACTCTGAGGGACCATGGTCTAAAGGGTTGGAGTCCATGACCATCACTCTGAGGAGCATGGTGGCAGGCAGATATGGTACTAGAGCAGTAGCTGAGAGCTCACATGTAGGAACAACATCCATAAGGGAGAGGGAGAGAGGAAGAGAGAAGGGGAGAGGGGGGGGAAACGGAGGAAGGGAGGGAGAGAGAGAGAGAGAGAGAGAGAGAGAGAGAGAGAGAGAGAGAGAGAGATTGAAATCTTGAGATTGGTTTTTTTGGTTTTTTTTTTGTTTTTTGTTTTTTATTTTTTTATTAACTTGAGTATTTCTTATTTACATTTCAATTGTTATTCCCTTTCCCGGTTTCCGGGCCAACATCCCCCTAACCCTCCCCCCTCCCCTTCTATATGGGTGTTCCCCTCCCCATCCTCCCCCCATTACCGCCCTCCCCCCAACAATCACGTTCACTGGGGGTTCAGTCTTAGCAGGACCCAGGGCTTCCCCTTCCACTGGTGCTCTTACTAAGATATTCATTGCTACCTATGGGGTCAGAGTCCAGGGTCAGTCCATGTATAGTCTTTGGGTAGTGGCTTAGTCCCTGGAAGCTCTGGTTGCTTGGCATTGTTGTTCATAAGGGGTCTCGAGCCCCTTCAAGCTCTTCCAGTCCTTTCTCTGATTCCTTCAACGGGGGTCCCGTTCTCAGTTCAGTGGTTTGCTGCTGGCATTTGCCTACGTATTTGCTGTATTCTGGCTGTGTCTCTCAGGAGAGATCTACATCCGGTTCCTGTCGGCCTGCACTTCTTTGCTCTTGAGATTGTTTTAATTTGCATTTCCCTAATTGTTAAAAGTGATGAACACTTTCTGAGGTAACATTTTTAATCATTTTTTGAGAACTCACTTTGAGATCCACAGCCCACTTTTAGTTGACCTTTGTTTCCTTCACTCTTTGTTTCTGAGTACACATATAAATAAATACATGCAAGGAATATATATAAAATGTGTGCATACAATATATATAACATTTATATATTTATATTTTATATTATATATTTATATATACATTATTACATCTATTCTTTGCTTCTGACTATATATCTTATATTACATATTTATATTTATTTTTAGTTTTATATTATATATAGATTTATATATGTATACATGAACTGGATATCAATCCTTTCTCAGATGCATAACAGGCAAAGATTCTCTCCCGTTCTGTGGGCTTCCTTTTTACTCGATTTTTTTCTTATCTGTAGAAAATATTTTTCACTTTATGAAGTCCCACTTGTCAGCTGTTGGTCTTAATTCCTCTGCAAATAGAATCTAATTCAGAAGGTCCTTTCATATATATATATATATAGATAGATAGATAGATAGATAGATAGATAGATAGATAGATAGATAGATAGATAGATAGTAGGGCACTGCCTATGTTTCAGCATTTCATATCCCACATTGAGGTCTTTGATTTGGAGTTTATTTTATGAAGGGAAATAGATACAGGTCTAATTTTGTTCTCCTGCCCATGGGCACCTTTCCCTTTGTTGAAAACATTTTCTTGTCTTCAGTGTAAGTTTTCAGCATTTTGTCAAATATCCAGTGGCTGCAGTTCTATGTATTCATGCATGGATGTTCTATTTTGTTCCACCGTTCTCGTGTCTGTCTTTGTACCAGTACCATAGTGGGTCTATTGCAATATCTCTGTAGTCCATCTTGAAATTTGGAATAGTAAGCCCTCTGAGGATTCTTCTTTTTGCTTAGATTTGTTTTGGCTATCTGGAGTCTTTTGTGATTCTGTATACCTTTTGGGGATTTTTTTAACTTCTAGGAAGAATGAAGTAGGTATTCTGATTGAATCTGTAAACGTTGCATTGAATCTGTAAACTGCTTTTGGTAGGGTGATCATTTCACAACAGTAATTCTACCAGGCCATGAACATAAGATGTCTTTCTATTTTCTAGTGTCTTTCACAGTATTTCTTCAGAGATTTAAATTTTTCATGGTAGTATTCTTTCACCTCCTTGGATAGGTTTACATTATTTTATCTCTTTGAGGCTATAGTGAATGGGATTATGTCCATGCTCTCTTTCTCTCAGTATCTTGGCTTTAGTGTATAGAAAGGATACTGGGTTTTGTGCATATGTCTTGTACTCTGCCATTTTGATGAATTGTTGATTATTTCTAGGCTTTTGGTGGACTATTTTTTGTAGAATATCTTATGTATAATGTCATATCATCTGCAAAATAGAGATGACTCAACTTCATTTTCTATTTGTATCCCTTTAATTTCCTTCTATTGTCTAGCTAATGTTTTGAGCACTATGTTGAATGAGACTGAGGGACAGTGGACAGCCCTGTTGCATCCTGGTTTTGACTGAATCGCATGAAGCTTTCTCCATTTAGGATGCTATTGGCTGTGGGTTTGTCATATGCCTTACTGTGTTGGGGTATGGGCTCTTCAGCTCTATTCTCTCTGGGACTTTATTTCTATGAAGGCATGTTGAATTTTGTCACAGGCTTTTCTTGTATCTATGCATATAATCATGTAATTTTTCCTTCAAGAGCATTTATATGATTTATTACACTTATAGATTAATGTACGTTGTATAGGAATAAGCCAACTCGACTTGGTGGATGGCATTTTGCACACATGCCTGTATTCAGCTTGCAAGGCTTTTACTTGGGCTTTTTAAGCCATTTTCATTACAGGTATTGGCCTGCAGTTTTCTTTGCTTGTGGTTATGGTATTACAGCAACACTGGTTTTGTAGGACTCTGGATGTGCTCCTTCTGATTCTATTTTTTTTGAGTAAAATATTGTTTGTTGCTCTTCTTTGAACGTCTAGTAGAGGGGGCTATGGTTGAGAGCACTGACTGCTCCTTCAAAGATCCTAAGTTCAATTCCCAGCAACCACATGGTGGCTCACAACCATCTGTAATGGGATCCAAGGCTCTCTTTTGGTGTGTCTGGAGACAGATACAGTGTACTCATATACATACATCAATAAACTTGAAAGAACAAAAGAAGAAAGAAAGAAAGTCAGCCTAGTAGAATTGCAGAAAAAAACAATAACAGTCACCCAACTCATCCGTGCTACACCTATATTCTTAGATGCATGGCCCTCCACTGTAACACAGTCAATCCAAAGTTCCAAACTCTTCCTCATTCCTCTGCAAATACCTATGAACCACATGGTCATGCTTATCATTGCAATGGCCCTGTTTCTCAGACCAGCCTTCTGCATTGGTTACTTTTCTCATTAATGAAGTCAGTACCTTACAGTTGAGAGTAATGGTCATGTCAGGGAGGAACTATGGCAGAAGCATAAGGAACTGGCCACACTGAGTCCAGGACTGGAGCTCATGGGGTGTTACCATCCACATTCAGGATAGGGCTGCTGACCAGCTAAACCTTTGTGTAAACACCTTGATGTGTGTTTCACGGTGAGTCTAAACCCCATCAAGATGACAATCAAAATTAACATTGTATCTATCAGCAACCCCGTGAGACAGGTATTATTTTCTTTTTTAATTATTTAATAATTTCATATAAATTATCTTGAATATGTACACCTGCCATTGCCATCTCTTGTCCTCTCACTCCTGCCATGAAATTCACTCGCCATGAAATTCCTCTGTCTCTGTTTCTATCTCTCCCTCATTCCATCCATCCATCCATCCATCCATCCATCCATCCATCCAGAGTCATTAATCAGGGTTGTTTGGATGAGAATGAGCAGGGAATTATGTACTGGAGCATAAGTAATTACCCAGTGGCTACATCTCTGAAAATGGTTTGTCCGCCCCCAGCACCATTAACTGCCAAGGCCCTCCTCCATCCATGATGGGATATTGACAGCCTCATTTTCTAGTCTTGTAAAAATACCCAGAGGTTCTGTGATGTCAGGAGTATAATGACCAATTTATGTCCACATGCCTATTTAGGACATTCCTCCTCATCCTTTAGCCCATACTTTGTCTCCTCTTCTGCAGTGTCGTCTGAACCTTGGAGGGAGTAATATAGATGTCACATATAGGACTGCAGACTTAACAGTTCACTCAGTTCTCAGCACTCTAACCAACTAGGTTCTTTGCACTAACTGATGTTCACTGTACAATAAAGCTTCTCTGCCCAAGGCTGAAAACGGCACTGGGTTATGGCTGCCTATAAGCATAGATATTTAGAAGACAGGTTGACAGTGCATCCATTTACCCAAGCATCCATAGTACATTCCTCCCTAAACCAATGACTCTTCATCATAGGCTTTTGACCAGGTTTCCTATCAGGTATGAATTCCCTCTGTGGAAGGAGACCTCAACTCCCTGCAGAAAGTGGTTGGTTACCCCCAGAGCCTCAAGCCGCACCACTGTGCACAATTCTCTTGCTAGCACAGTAAATCCCAGCATACGGGGTGAGAATGTCAGTGACTTTTCTTCCCTCAGAGCCTGTTAATGCCTTCCAGCATTTTGAAAGCTAGCCAGCAAGGAGGAGACTTCTAGTTCAGCTTGGCTCCACCTTAATGTCTCAGTATCCCCCCCCCCCCCCGGATAAGCAACTTATAAGGATATGTAGCAATTCTAAGATTGAGGGTTTTAGATAAATAAGCCACGGCTCTAGAAATAGCATTAGCCAATTCTACTTCTCTTTATAGCCCTTTTTAATGTTTTGTTTTTAATTAGCTTACGAGGTAGTTAGTTTCCATATGACTTTTCCATAGTATCTACTAAGTTTTGATTAATTCTTCCCCTACCTTCTCCTCCCTTCTGTCTCCCTCCTTTCACCCATGTTTACCCCTTTTAAATAAGTCACTTATTAGCATTAATTTTAACTATTCATTTTTACCTTTCCGATGCAGCTCCTCAAGTTTTTAGATTGCATTTATGACGTGCAGCCCTATAGGATCATATTGCTCTAGACTAGTGGATCTCAACCTATGTGTCGAAACCCCTTTGGAGGTTGAACAACCCTTTCACAAGGGTCCCCTAAAACCACCAGAAAACACAGATATTTGTCATTTACAATTTGTTATAATTACATATTCATCACAAATTGTGACAATAGTAAAATTACAGTTATTGAGTACCAACAAAAATAATTTTATGGTTGGGGTTCTATAATTTAATGATTTACTCTAGCTAGCTCATATAAAAGACACAAAATCCTGGTATTTTATTTATAAGCTGTAAGCCTAGATTGGGCAGCTTCTGAGCTATTCTAACTTGCGTCCCAGCCATATGTCCCCTGTTACTTGCTGTTGGAGTCTCACCCAAGCTGTCTTTTTACTCCATCAGCCTGTCCTCCAGAGACACTTCTCCTGGACACGTACTCATGGTCCATCTCCTCTCATGGCGGCCTCCTCCTCTCTCTATCTCCTCTCTCCTTCTTTCCCTGGTCTCCCCTTAAGACCTCTCACTGGATTCTCAAGTCCTGCCTTTCTCTCTCCCCTGCCCCATCACAGGCACTAGCCTTTTATTAACCAACTAGCTTTAAATTGGGAGCAAGGTTTACACAACAAAGGCTGGGATAGTGAGCATTCTCTCCTCTGGGGGCAACCAGCTCTTGGGGGTGCAGAATTTAGCATTTGTATACACAGCCCCAGACCAACCCCCAACAGGTGTCACCACAACATGTGACGTATTAGAGAGTCACAGCAGTAGGAAGGTTGACTGCTGCTCTTGCACACTTTGGCATGCACGTAAAATTTCCACAGGCTTTATACATTCATGTTGTATATAACACCGCAGAAAATATGGAAACTAAGCTGGGGGGTTGTGATCTGCTGGCTGTATGCTCAACTAGAATGTGATTCCCGGCAGCTCAAAAGAACAGCAAACAAACAAAACCACGCTGGGAGGTGAATAGTAGAGACATAGCTTAATTGATTTGACTGCTTAGAAACCATAAAGCTCTGAGCTTGATTAGTACCACTTAAGACCAGACAAATGGCTGCACACCTGTAATTCCATCATTCAGGAGGTAGAGAGACCAGAGGATCACAAGTTCAAGATCACCCTCACCTATAAAGTCTAAGGTCAGCCTGAGATAAGAAACCTTGTCTCAAAAACCAACAAATGACAACCAAGAGCCAACTTAAAGAGGAAGCCCTCCCACCCACTGATTTCTTTTTACGCCGTGACCACTTCCTTTGTGCTTTAGCTGTCTGCTGTGGCACTGACAGAATTATGAACTTAACTATTCCAAGTTTTCCTCTTTCTTTTGAGAAATCATACTAAAAAGAGTTTAAGAAAAACAGTCTAAGTTCTCCAGATGACTGTCATCTCCAGGGTTCTTGGGAGATTCGAGATCCCACTGGGTCTCTCCTTCCTGAATCTTTTGCAGAATCTCCCTTCATGGTCTAGTGAATGTGGTTCCCACAAACTCTGCTGCCCAGCTCTTCCAGTCAGAAGCAATTCCTGTTAGGACTGCACCTGTCTTGTGCAGTACCAGCTACAGCCTGCTCTTTGGCTAAAAACCATCAAAACACTTCAGCTGCTGACTCCCTGCAAAAGCACCCTCCCCTTTGCTCCAGTGTCTGCAGTACCTTCTCCCACTGCTCCCACCCCTACTCTTACTTCTAGCTAACAGTTCTAATATTGTAAGCTAATTGGAAACTTACTAAGGAAAGGGAGATGGCTCATGTAAAAATGACACCAAGACTAACAGGGTAGAAGAAAACATTTAAAACCATAAATTAGATAGCCTTGATCCTAAAGTCCACCAGTCACACTTGCTCAGAATCTTCTGCTGAAATTTCCCCCAGAGCCTCAGCATATCAAAATGTTAAAAAACCTTCCGGAAGTCTCTCAGGATGCCCTGGCCCCCATCATGATGTAGAACTGAAGAATTATACAGGTCACCTCGGGGTGCTCTCTGAGACCCAGCTTCAACGCTATGGCCTGGGTCCTTTCTGGTTAGCAGGGCCTCTGTTTTAAATATCACCTCTATACTACACGCCACTAAGAAAAAGGCATCTAATAATAGAGAAGCAAAATTGTCTTCGTTGGGGTTACTATAGTCACCTTAATTTTCCACTCCATCATCAAAGGAAGCGAGGGCAGAATCCTGGAGGCAGAATCTGATGCAGAGGCCATGGAGGAAGGCTAATCATTGGCTTGCTCCTCATGGCTTGCTCAGCCTAGTTTCTTATAGAACCCAAGACCAGCAGCTGGGGTTGGGGGTTAGGGGGAACCCACAATGAGCTGGGCCCTCCTCCATCAATTTTAAGATTTAAGGTTGTCTCCAGCGTGATCTTATGGAGGCATTTTCTCAATTGAGGTACTCTTCTCTCTGAAGACTTTAGCCTGTGTAAAGTTGACATGAAACTAGCTAGCACAAGACTACTTAGCCATTTAGTCTAAAAGGAACACAGATTACTCTTCCAAGCTCAGGGTTTCTCTGAAAGCCCATTATGTGCACAAATAAAACATTGACTATCTGGGTTCTTCCAAGGACCCAGACAAGGCCTACATTTCTGCTATAAATGTAGCCTTTTCCTTTCAGTTGGCATTTGTCCCACCTTGTCTTGCGAGCACAACTTACACGTTCACTGTGCACCATCACTTCCAGAAAACTGCTGTCCATTCATGCAGTAGTGGATGGGTATCTAATAATCTCTTGATGAACAAAGTATTTTTAAATTTCCTTAAGCATACCCAACAAGGGGACATTCAACGCATCAGGGCAATGCATTTTGGGAAGTAACTGCAAAAATCAATGAGAAAGGACATATGTTTATTAAGTATGAACGTGACTATGACAACTTGAGCAGAGTGAGAAAAAACAAGTGCCTCAAACAAGCAGATCCTCTGGTCTCCTGCTCCATGCTGCTGTCCTGCTATGTCCTACTAGACATGCGTAGGAATGAGTGCTATTTGGGCAGAGAGTGTGGGTCGCAAGAACACAGATTCTTTCCATTAAATTCTCTGGCAAACCCTACATATTATATAAGGGTCATTAAATTCTAACTGCAGGTATAGCTTCAAATATTGTAAGTTCCACTGATGTTGCTAAAAGGGTCCTCTTTTCATAAAATTTTATAATTTTGCATGGATTCCTAAACTTTAATATTTTTTAGAGGAAAACCTTTAAGGTAGTCAGAATTCACTGCTTGGTTAAGCCTTTCCACAGTTGAACCAGAGAACTGCTCGTGGCTGCTAGGACAGAATTGCTTGGCAATACATCCTTTGAGAGATTTCGTCTGAAAATACACACCTCTCTAGAATCATATTAAATGTCTGAGTCTTGAAAGAGTGTCACTGAGATGTGCGTCTCGCTTAATGTCTTTAAACGTAGTTTGAGGATCAACGTGCTTTATGCAATTACAAAACCATTCCTGTAAGAGTTTCTGGTATGATATTTCAAAGTCCAAAGCACAAATTAAAATATATTCATATTCTTCTCCTTCAGTGAGCTGTGGGCTCTGACAGCGCTGTGGCTAACATGGCACCCAAAAAGAAGACTCTCAAGAAGAACAAACCCGAGATCAATGAGATGACCATCATCGTGGAAGACAGCCCCCTAAACAAGCTGAATGCTCTAAATGGGCTCCTGGGGGGAGAAAACAGCCTTAGCTGTGTTTCTTCCGAACTAACAGACACTTCTTATGGTCCCAACCTCCTGGAAGGTTTAAGTAAAATGCGTCAAGAGAGCTTTCTATGTGACTTGGTCATCGGTACCAAAACCAAGTCCTTTGATGTCCATAAGTCAGTGATGGCTTCCTGCAGCGAGTACTTCTATAATATCCTTAAAAACGATCCATCGACAAAAAGGGTAGACCTCAATGATATCGCCCCTTTAGGCCTAGCCACCGTGATAGCATATGCATACACGGGAAAGCTGACCCTTTCTTTATACACAATAGGAAGCATCATTTCTGCTGCTGTGTACCTCCAGATCCACACTCTTGTGAAGATGTGCAGCGACTTTCTGATCCGAGAGATCAGTGTTGAGAACTGCATGTATGTTGTTAACATGGCTGAAACATACTGCTTGAAAAATGCGAAAGCAACGGCCCAGAAATTTATCCGGGATAACTTCATTGAATTTGCCGACTCCGAACAATTTATGAAGCTGACGTTTGAACAGATTAATGAGCTTCTCATAGATGATGACTTGCAGTTGCCTTCTGAGCTGGTAGCATTCCAGATTGCAATGAAATGGATAGAATTCGACCAAAAGAGAGTGAAGCACGCTGCGGATCTTTTAAGCAATATTCGCTTTGGTACCATCTCTGCACAAGACCTGGTCAATTACGTTCAAACCGTACCGAGAATGATGCAAGACGCTGATTGTCATAAACTGCTTGTGGATGCTATGAACTACCACTTACTACCTTATCATCAAAACACGTTGCAATCTAGGCGGACAAGAATTAGAGGCGGCTGCCGGGTTCTGATCACTGTCGGGGGACGCCCTGGCCTGACTGAGAAGTCCCTTAGTAGAGACGTTTTATATAGAGACCCTGAAAATGGATGGAGCAAGCTTACAGAAATGCCAGCCAAGAGTTTCAATCAGTGTGTGGCTGTGATGGATGGATTCCTTTATGTAGCAGGTGGTGAGGACCAGAATGATGCGAGAAACCAAGCCAAGCATGCAGTCAGCAATTTCTGCAGGTACCCATTGCTTTGTTGGTAATGCCAATGAATCGAAATGTGGAGAAACTGCCTTGACCCAGAATTAATAATGCCTGTTATCTTAGTTCATTAGCCGAGTAGAGTAGTAGTAAGTAGATTAGTAGTAGTAGTAGTAGTAGTAGTAGTAGTAGTAGTAGTGGAGTAGTAGCAGTAGCAGTAGTAGTAGAGTAGTAGAAGTAGAGTAGTAGTAGAGTAGTAGAGGAGAAGTAGTAGTAGAGGAGGAGTAGAGTAGTAGTAGAGTAGTAGTGGTAGTAGTAGAGCAGTAGCAGTAGCAGTAGTAGTAGAGTAGTAGAAGTAGAGTAGTAGTAGTAGTAGTAGTAGAGGAGGAGGAGGAGTAGAGAAGTAGTAGTAGAGGAGTAGTAGAGGAGGAGAAGTAGAGGAGTATTAGTAGAGGAGTAGTAGAGTAATAGTAGAGGAGTAGTAGTAGGAGTAGTAGGAGTAGTAGTAGTAGTAGTAGTAATGCTTTAGACATTGTGCATATTTCATATAAAGTGCGTCCAACACGTATGCACCCTAGATTTCTTTTTTCACTTTTCAATATTTTTCAGTGGGCATGCAAAGAGGTGAATTTGATTTGGCACATTTATACATACATGCCTTTACCCCTTATGCCTTATGCACACTGCTTGCCCACTCTCCTTCCCTGTTCTGTCTCTCCCTTATTGGTCCCTTTGTGGTTCCCTAGGGTCCTCCTTCTGTTTCTATATCACATGAATCCATTACCACCCTGCCCTTAAAATCTCTTCCTCCCCTTTAATGGTTCCCTTTCTACCTCTCTCTCTCTCTCTCTCTCTCTCTCTCTCTCTCTCTCTCTCTCTCTCTCACACACACACACACACACGGGGGGGGGGGAGATACATATAGAGAGAGACACAGAGATTTAAATTCTGCAATCCTGCATTTGAGAAAACTTGGGATTGTCATTTTAGATCTAACTTATACTTTAACATAATGCTCTCCAGTTCTATCTATTTCTCCCAAAATGTCATGCTTTCATTATTTAAATCTCTGAACATTTCCGTTGTGCATTTCTCATACATTCTATGTGCACATTTATCTGTTGTGCATCTTGACTGATTCCAGTTTCTGGCTACTGTGAATGGTGCAGGAAGGAGCACAGAAGTGTGCTCGTCTCTCCAGTGTGTTGACTCAGAGTTCTCAGGGTTCACATCCTCTGGGTAGATGACAGTTCCACTTCGAGGAACCTCCATACTGATTTCAGTCACCGTTTATACTCTTACCAGCAGTGAATAAGGATCCCTCTTTTCCCACACCCTCACTAATCTTTTTGTCATTTGTTGTCCTAAAAATATCCTTTCTGATTGAGGTAAAATGGAATCTCAAAGAAGTATTCATTTGTATTACCCCAATGGCTAAGAATATTGAACAAATCCCATATATTTATTGGCCACTAATGTTTTCTCTTTGAAAGTTGTCTTCTCAGTTGATTTGTTCACTTCTTGACTGGATTGGTTTTCGACTGAGTTTTTGCAGTCCATGACTGCAAAATAGTCTAACTATTGATCCTTATTTGACACAGACACAGCAGAGATTTTCCCCATCTGCAATAGGGGATAGTGGGTAAAGTGCTTAGTACAGAAGCCTGATAACCTGAGACTAGCTCCTCAGACACACAGAAAAAGTCAGACACAGTAGGGCGTGAGCCTGTGATTTCAGCACACCCCTATAGAGGAGACAATGCCAGGAACAAAAGAGTTGCCAGGAGCTTGTGGGACAGTGAGACAGGCTCAGGCAGTAGAAAGAAGGGGCACCTTGTCTGTAGCAAGGACCAAGACCCAGTGTTATCTACCAAATTCTTTACATGCACCATGATATGTGCAGGCCCACACTCTCACACAGCATATACACACTTGCACACAACATATACATGCATGTCACACACATATTCACACAGATAGCAAAAAATTAAAAAACAATAAAATATTCCAAATTGTCTTGAAGTTCCTCTATTGACAGCTGTGATATTCATAGCTGGTAAATTGAATACAATTATTAAAACAGGGCAGCTAATTAATTTTAAATATTTGAGGGTTGAGTCGCATAGAAGATACCGTTACTTAAACACATCTAAAAAGGGCAAAAACATACTACATTGTCCAAAAATGCATATCACCTTTGTCTATGGTAAAAATAGTTAAATTTCCATGTCTGTGAAGTGGTCACAAAAGGTGCAAATGTCATGGCAAGGGTACGAAATGAAACATAACCAAGGAGCAAAAGTTTTAGGGTACTCTTATTGTCTCATGTGTGTTTACCCCCCCCACTCACCAAGACTCCGAAAAAAGCATTGGAAAGATAGGTTAGAGGTTTAAAACCCTCTGCCAGTGAGAACTTTCTAAGAGAAGAAACTAATCAGGCAACTCCCGTCCTAATTAAGCAGCAAGAAAGAGCTAGGGGTATTGGTGTCTGAAAAATGGGTAGAATTGCCTTTAATGTACCGGTTCCCTCTTATGTCCAGTTTTAATCCTGTGACCCATTAAATCCGGGGACGGGTTGAGGAAGAATTGTTACAGGAAAGAGATTTTGGTGGGATCCTTTTGTGGTTTGGTTTGGTTTGGTTTGGTTTGGTTTGGTTTGGTTTGGTTTGGTTTGGTTGTTTGGGGGTATGGCTAAAGGTAATATCTTCTGAATGGGGAGAGAAGGGAGTATCTTTTCTTTCTTTCTTTCTTTCTTTCTTTCTCTCTTTCTTTCTCTTTTTAATTTTTCTTTTATTAGATATTTTCTTTATTTACATTTCAAATGCTATCTCCTTTCCCAGTTTACCCTCCGGAACCCCCCTATCCCATCCTTCCATCCCCCTGTTTCTATGAGGATGCTCCCCCACCCACCCATTCATCCACTCAGCATTTTTTTTCTGAATGAGCTGGGGAGGGGGGAACACGAGCTGTAGCGGGGTGGAGAAGTTAGAGGCGGAGCTGAACTGGGGCCCTTCCCTGCAGGGGGTGGGAACAAGGTCAGGATTCCCACTTCTGCCACTTGGGTCCCCCAGCTCCCGCAATCAAACTGTCCTCTCTCATCTCAGGTACGATCCCCGCTTCAACACGTGGATCCACCTGGGCAGCATGAACCAGAAGCGCACGCACTTCAGCCTGAGCGTGTTCAACGGGCTCCTGTACGCGGTGGGCGGCCGCAACGCCGAGGGCAGCCTGGCTTCCCTGGAGTGCTACGTGCCCTCCACCAACCAGTGGCAGCCCAAAGCTCCGCTCGAGGTGGCGCGGTGCTGCCACGCCAGCGCCGTGGCCGACGGCCGCGTGATCGTGACGGGCGGCTACATCGGCAGCGCGTACTCGCGCTCCGTGTGCGCCTACGACCCTGCGCTCGACGCGTGGCAGGAGCTGCCGGGGCTGAGCACGCCCCGAGGCTGGCACTGTTCGGTGGCGCTGGGCGACAGGGTGTACGTGATGGGGGGCAGCCAGCTGGGGCCGCGCGGGGAGCGTGTGGACGTGCTCACGGTGGAGAGCTTTAGTCCCGTAGCTCGCCAGTGGAGCTTCGTGGCGCCCCTGCACGTGGGTGTGAGCACGGCGGGTGTCTCGGCGTTGCACGGCCGAGCCTACCTGGTGGGCGGCTGGAACGAGGGCGAGAAGAAGTACAAGAAATGCATCCAGTGCTTCAACCCGGAGCTCAACGAGTGGATGGAGGACGACGAGCTGCCCGAGGCCACCGTGGGCGTGTCCTGCTGCACGCTGGCCATGCCCAACAGCGTGTCCCGCGAGTCACGGGCCAGCTCGGTGTCCTCCGTGCCGGTCAGTATCTGAACGCATTGCTTCCCAATGTGGTCAAACTGTGAGTGGGCCACCAGGAAAATATACACCATTTACTACAGTGATGGTGGTTCAAATCGATCCAGAGGAGTGCCTGGACGGCTTTAAATTCTTAGTTTAGCACCATCTACCTCAGTCTTTCCTCCCCAATCTTCCACCAATAAAATAAAGGGCCATTAGTCAACGAAAGAAGCAATTTCACTCTGCAGCCACTGGGTGGCCAACGGAGTTTGTTACAGGCGCTCTTCCAAGGAGGCTCGCTTCCTAAATTCATAGCAGTCACACACGCGCTGAGATTTTCCAACGCTGTACTCGTGAAACTTACTTGACTATGTGATTTCCTATCCAAAGGAGTATTTTCCTCTCTCATTCTTTGGGGGACGTTGAAAATACCCAGTTCACATTTCCAAATTAAAATAGTCCACATCCATAATAGCCTTAATTCTATATTTCAACATTAAAGTTTCTTTCCCCTTACTTGACTGGAAAGAATTTTTAAAAATATCTCATGACATAACTACAAAGCTTTATGGAAAGCAATACATTCTACCTGGGAAACGTCACGGTGACAGTTTGGGATTAATGGCGTGTACCCGCCCCCCTCTCCCCATCCTGTCCTTGAAGCTTCTGACATTTTCTATCATAAAATTCTACTCTCAGAAAAGAAAACAGTTTTCTGTCATTTAATTTATAGTGAAAATTTAAATCATTTGGCATTTTTCTTAGAAATATTTCCACTTTTGTCTCTTATCCTTACAGAGACTATTTTTTCCTAGCGCCAGATGGCAAACCAAAGGCCTGGAGCACACTAGTACTCTACCAGGGAGCTACATATCCAGTCCTCATTTATTTTAATTTTTGAGACAGGGTTTCACTAGGTAGACCAGGCTAGCCTCAAACTCCCAGTGCCTCCTGAGTGTTGGGATTAAAAGTATGTGCCAGCACTCATAGCCCTCTTTTTTATTTTAAAGTAGGATTTTACTAGATTGCCCAGGTTGGCCTTGAATTTAAATTCCTCCTGCTTCAGCCTACCCAGTAGCTGGGATTACAGACATGTACCACCCGGTACAGCTTTATCCTACACAGATATAACCTCTGACATTAGCCTGAATAATCACCAAATAACATAAGTTGTTGAATATTATTGTCAGCTTAGCCTTTGGCTGGGAAGCCAATAGCAGTAATTTTACTGACCCCTCTTTTACATGGAGATGATGAAGGAAATATTTGGGGTTCTAGGACTTGGCAATCACCGGATGAATAGGTAGGTGGGTTCCTCACCGAGGAATGCTGATAGCTAACCTAAAAGAGTAAGCCAACAATAATGCTCTTTATGGTTTACCTTACTCCAAACTGCTTTGTGAATTAAAGTGTATTTTTTTTTTTGAGACAGGTCTCACTATGTAGCTCTGGCTGGCCTAGAACTCACTGGTAGACCAAGCTGGCCTCAGACTCAGTGAGATCTGTCTGTCTGCCTCCTGAGTGCTGGGATAAGGCATATGCCACTACGCCTAGCAAAGTGTATTTTCCTGTTATCATTTCCTTGAGTCATCTGCCAAGTTTGGAAGAAAGGGGAAGAATTGTAGTAAATGATGCATATTTTCCTTTAATATATCAGTTTATTCTTCATGGCATATTTGTTTTGGGAAGGAAGTGCCTATCAGCGATGCCTTCTGTACGATTAGAGAATTTAGAGGGCTGGATAGGCATCTGGACCTCTATCTCGGTTGTCACCAACCCCAGCCTTCCGTACTACATGTGTGTTGTAGTTGTAATGGTCACGTCTAAGGCCCGGTCCCCTTGTCTGTGGGTTAACACATCTGTAGGGGCAGCTAGACCCAGGATGAAAATATCTGAAAAAAAATTGCATGTTCCAAACATGTACCAAATATTTTCTCCCCCCACCCAGCAATACAATGCAACAGTTTGCATTGCATTATATTTGATATGATGATACCTTAAAATGATATAACTTAGAGAAGATGTGAGCAGGTTGTACGTAAATAGCTTATGCCATTTTGTAGATGGGACATGAGTGTCACAGGCACTGGTCTCTAGCAAGGGATGGGGCATGTCCCGGTACTCGTCTCCCAAGGATACTGAGGGATAGCTACATTCTATTCCAACTGTGGAAAGGGGTTCCAATAAAACACTTTTGAAATAACCTTCCTCATCACCCCTTACAAAAAAGTTCTGTTTGGGGTATTCAGTGCTGGCGCTCAGTAACAGACTGTAAACATGTAAATAAGGAAGACATCATTAGCACAGAAATACGGGGAGAAAGAGGCGTTTCACCAATCACAGGGAACATCGAAAGGTGGCTGCCTCTTTGACTCCATGACTGTGCAGGTTGGAAAACAAAACTCTGTGAGGAAATGTTTTTGGGAGCAAGTTAATCCCTGGCCGAGCTCCTAAATTATCAGCGATGCAATGGTGTCGGGGAGGTAAACTCCATTTTCAACGCATCGTTTGGCCACAACTTGCTGAGGGCAGCCACTGCATCTTCTCATGGCAGTATACACGCAGCTCTGCAACAGAAAAGCCTACAGGACACTGGTAATGAGAGAGAGAGAGAGAGAGAGAGAGAGAGAGAGAGAGAGAGAGAGAGAGAGAGAGAGAGAGAGAGGTCCCGCATTGTGGGCTACAAATAAGTGAACGAACATGTAATTCACTTATGCGTGCCAATCACTGCTCCTCGAATAGAGAATGTAGGGGTGAAGAGAAAGACCTAGGGCTCTACATGAAATAAAAGCCAGCGCATTGTAACATCTTAGGATTATAAAACATGGGGAGGGAGACAGAAACTAGAGAGATCTCTGTTGGAGCTGGTAAGGTACCACGCGGTAGCTTTCCAGAGATGAACCACAGGCCCCTTACAGCTGGGCAAATCGCAGTCACTTATTTTCTGTGTTGTTAATCCGAAGACTCGGAAAATAACACAACCGGGCTTACCGAGTCCTGCGCGCACTGAGGTTGATAGAGTATGGAACCTGAAAGTGATTATTTGAGTCCCGGAACAGCCTGCACTGCTGCTAGGGACACAAATGCAAGGAGACGCAAAATGTTCTGTCACCTTCCAAGTCTTTACTCCACCTCCAGGTTGCTGCTCCCCGGAAGCACACTTTCCAACTTTACATGGCTTTACTGTGGTTCATGCTTACCTATATTCGGTTACAGCCCCAAGTCAGGACCCAAACATGCACTTCTGTTTATTTTTCCTCACAGAAAATGACTTGTGTGTTTCTTTTTGTTGTTGTTGTTAATGCCTGAGTTCCGTGATTAAATCCATGTACTAGCTCAGTTTATCAGAAAATACCATGTTACCCAGCAGCCAAAACAATAAAACCCAAGCTGCCTTTTGCTGAACGGGCCAGAAGGCCAATAAGAATGTGTCCAGGAAGCCAGACCTTAATAGAGTATGTCCATCTTCCCTGGGCTCCTGGGCCAACCTGAGATCTCCAACTGACGAGTTAATTTCAGTACACTGAGCGCATCTCATGTTCACTTCCTGTTGTAAGGATGGGTCAGAAATAGAAGGTCGGTGACTGGATGGTGGGGACATGAAGAAGTATTATAGTTGAGGTAATAAGGAAGTGGTCTAGAAAGGCTCTATGCTTTAAGACAGGGTAATAATGATAATATGTGTGTTTTACAACACATATGTAAATAGAAGTTCTCTGGAAATGGGAGGTAGGCTCCCCACCCCCACTCCCATCATCCTGCCCAAATGTGTTCAGAATTCAACTAAATTACTAAGTTAAATGGACAAAGTCAGTCTGTTGCATCTGTTTTCCCTTAGTTACAACACACTCAACCTTCATAATTGCTGAGAGCCGGACCCCTGCCCCAGCTCTGGCACAAGGCAGCAATAGAAGGAATTCTTTTCCTATCAATACAAATTATACCAAATATTCTCCATTCTAAATTACTAAAACTAAGGGATTAAAATATTAACAATTTACCCCATAACATGCTGTTTAGCATTCCCTCGAAGGGAGTTTGACCCCAAATGCTTATCTTGGACACTCCTTTTAAAAAAATGTTTTTGTGATTGTTTATCCAGCAAGTTTTGGCAGTCTTGTTGGCTTAAAACATTCTGGTTCCCTATAAAGAACAACAAAGGAAAGTGTATGTAGTATTATTTTGTAACCTCACTACTGTTAATAAAGCTGCATACAGAGAGAGTTTAATCAATGCTCACACTCGGGCAGTTTTGAGTATTGTTTCTTTGGTGCTTGGAGTATTTATGCTTTTCTTATTTAGTTGTTGTTACTATAATCGAAGCGTTGAAAACATTGCAACAGCTTTGAGACTAAAAACAAAGAAAGAGGTATAAAACAGCACGAGTGGTTAAAATGTCCAAAATCAACTGTTCCTAGTCAGTCCTAATACCTACAGTTAAATTGCGTGTCAATTCTCATCCCATGTCTACCTGAGAACCTCCAGGACAAAAGACCAATTGTTGTCCAATCAAACCAAGCTGTATTTCGGGGTGCGCCTGGAACTGGCCAGCTGACTGGTGCTAAGACAGAATTGGAGAGAGCAGGCCCTGCCAGCCTCTTGAGGTTCTCTTTCTAGGAGACATAAGGTGTTCCCAGGGGTGAGGAAGTTGGCTGTTATGCACTGTTAGAAAGATACAATGAACAAGAAGGAACAAGGGTAGGGATATACACTGTGTGAATGGGATCTCGAGTCTAGGTTGATAAACATGGTTGGCAGTTTGCATCAGATCTGAGAAACAAGAACTATTCTTAACTACAAATAGGAACCTTAACTCGCAAGGACGTAACACAGGACAAGCGGGAGCTTATTTTGAAACTACAAACAGAAACCTTAACGTGCATGGGATAATTAGGAATTTATTCTTAACTGTCTTAACTGCAAACAGAAACTTAACCTATAAGGTAAAATTGTTCCTGCTTTGGTCTCCCTGAACAGAGACCGTTTCACACAGACTCACCTTCTTTGGCAGTGAAATAAATATACAGGAGACAGATTCTTGTTATTCTGCAGAAATCTCCCTCTAACCCTGCTTTTCCATCACAGCTTTCCAAATGAGCCATCGGCAGGTAACCAACATAACAGATTGAGCCTTGATCTAGTCAAGCACTTCAGTTATACTCTTGAAGTCAGCTTAGTCCTATCTAGTGTGTACTAAATAGAAACATTGTAGTCTTAAGCCTCTCTGGGCCCTGTAGTCACATGAGACTAGCTGCAAACAAAAGCCAGCTGGTACCAAAGCCCCAGTTCTGAGCATAGGAGCCAGAGGCCCTAACTCTCTGAACTGGCTTTGAACCCCACGTAATCCCAACTTTCTCTTCCGGTTTCTACTCTACCCAATTCACACACTGGTCTATCTTCACAGTTGAAGGCAGGTGTGAAATCACTTAGCAATGTTAATCCCATCCAGGCTACATAGGGATGTCTGAAATGAGTAACTATTTGGCTCTGATATTTTGGTCCAAGCTTGGTGGAAAGCCTTGGAAAGTACTTAGACTTACCTCTAGGCTTTCCCCTCACTGAAGTGGTACAGAGGTCCATCTCAAGAACTTTGGAGGAGGAAGGAATTCTTCATGGGGCTGGTTCTCAGAAACACTAAAGTTTTATTGTCATTGTTTAGCCACATTCACAGTTTGATTTAGGAGTAAGTTTTATGTCCTCATGAAAACACCGATCTTCCACCCAATTCCGGATCAAGCAGGCTCCATGGGGAGTAGTGAGAAAGAAGGTAATTGGAGAGGTGCATTAGCCTGATTAGCCTAAGGCCTTACACAGCTGCTTCCCCTAAGCCTTTCCATATGGTCTGACCTGAGCTCCAATTTTTGCCTTGATATTGAACTTTAACTGCAGAGGTGACCGAAAAGTTAAAAACACTGGCTTGCTTCCATTGTTATTTCCAGAACAGGGAAACTTCTATAACTGTACTCAGCGTGTAGCTCCACCCCTAGTCACAGCGTGCTCAAAGAAGAGGTGCGGTTGACAGAACCAACTCTTGTTGTTTGAAGACACAGGTCTTCACCAAAGATTCCACATTCCAGCTTTCTGTTTCCTTCTGTCTCCACTCTCAGCTAAAGGGGAAAGTTGCAAAAGACCTATATTTGCTAGGTCCGTATGGAGACTCTGTATCAAATCTGCTCCTTTCTCTATTCATGGGCCCTAGCTAGATGCAGGTGTGTTGGAAAACCGTCTTATGTGCGAAGGGTTAGAAAGCCTTCCAGAAAAGTAGTTTTCACAGTCTATATAAAATGACTAGCCACTCACCTTCCCCATGGTCATCATCAGGGATAAGAGCCCTCTCTGGGTCAGTAAATGAACACTCAGCTTCCTAATGCCACCTTGTCCTTTCCTTTATGCTCTGTCTCAACCCAGCATCCTTACAGGGAGGTCTAGAGCAGGCATGAAATTTATGCTGTAAGCCTGTAGCATTTGCAGAAATCTAGATCCCACAGACCATCAAGAAGCATCTACTGTTTGTAAAATGCCCTCTTCACTGGTCCCAGCCTGGATCTCCAATTCCCCCTCCATCCAGAATTCTGAATATCCCTTTGACATTACTCCTGTCCTAAGCCTGAGTGTCCACTGTATGCCTGTGACTAACACTGCTCACTGCAGCCCCATGAGGAATTCTCCGCATCTGACAGTCTAGGGGAGAAAGCAGACATGCAGAGATCATAAAAGAGGACCGATGGGCATCTATCTATCCTGAGTTGCTATTGTGAGGAGTCCTGGGGGGGTGAGGAGGACAATAAAATGGCTGTGGTCTGCCCCCCAACCCCAAGCCATAATAAATCCTCCTTGTTGACTGAAGAGTTGCAAGTGGAGAGATGTTTTATTATATCCTCATTCTGCACAGGTGCAGCCACGGAAACTGGCTGCTAGAGTGGTTCTTGCCACTGTTCAGGGAATATTCATCCAATTCAGCCGGGCACCAATCTGAAGCTAGAACCCCCTTGTGAACAAGGCACGGCTTCCTCCAGGATGGTAAAGAGCTGCAACCTTCCAGAAGGTGGCTCTGTTGCCCAGAACACTCATTAAATGAGGAAAGTCAGCTAACTCTACAAAGAGCAATTAAATTAACAAGCCCATATTTTGGCAAGCTCTGTGTTCTCTAGGTCTCTCCCAGGGGAGAGAAAGGTAAATTCAACCCAAGGTCTGCCCTCAGAGGGATCAGAATTAGTCGAGGTTTTCTAGCCAACTCCTTTGCTGGTTATTTCTCGCCATTACGGCTGGCTACACTCTCTCAGCGCCTAGGCCTACATCCTACAGGCTGACACCGTGACCTATATTTGTAGGAGTCTGTAAGGAGCATGAGAAAGTTATTAATTATGTGTGGTTTATATTTCTTTCCAGACCTCTCTTGACTTCACCACTGTGCTTCTGGCCACAATTACAGCTCTCCCCAGCTCCTGCCGGAAGACCCTTTTCTCAGTTTCCGGCTTGTAATGTATTCACATCACCAACCATAGTCTATCACCATGGCATATTTTCTTGTTGGTTTACATTCTGCCATCGCTTTAAGAATATGCTCCTTAGTCAAGAGCTGGTGGCTCATGCCTTTAACCCCAGCACTTGACAAGTAGGGGCAGGTGAATCTATGAGTTCAGGGACAGCTTGTTTTATCGAGAGAGTTCTGGGACAGTCAAGGCTACACAGAGAGACCCTGCCTCAACAACCTGCGTGCTCGTGTGTGTGTGTGTGTGTGTGTGTGTGTGTGTACACATATATGGCTTATCTATATATGTAGGTATATATGTGTGTGTATACATATACATACATTTATATATGCTTCTTAAGAATGAAGGTCTTATCTACCTTACTCATTGCTACATGTTCAGTGTTTAGAAAGATATCTACTCTACAACAGAACCCATCTGTCTTGGGTGAGTGAATGAAGGCAGTAATCAGTCATCCTGACTTACTCCTTATTCATTTCTGTTCCAACATTACTCATTGATTTAATCAACAAGCATTTGCTGACTGTCAATCACATGCAAAACACTTCCTCTTGACCCAGGAATCACTAGTGGTGAGAACAATCAAGTCACCATCATGATAGCTAGGACTCTACCCATACCGCCTGGGGACAAGAAACAAAATTGCTTGGAAGCGTTATAGGTGAAAGAAGTTAGGCAATGAAATCTTTACTGCTTATTTCTGTATTAAGCAACCTCATAAGATTGATATCTCTGGGGCTATTCCCTCATTATTTTTAATTATAGCTTTCTCCTACAACTGCCAAGCATTCTAACACATGCCAGAGCTAGCTTCGCTGTTTAGCTGGTGATTGCTCAATTCTCAATTTATATACATCCACATACATATATGGATATACACATAACCATCATCTGATAGCATAATTGTGTGTGTATGTTGTATGTGTGTGTGCATGCGCGTGCATGTGTGTGCATGATACAGCTACATATTTGTATTCCAGGATTAATATCCCTTCTGATTCTATTACCCTAAAAGAAAGCTAAAACAGCTAACAGGTAGTGTTTGTCAATTCCTTAGATAACCACATTCCTGATAATGTAGATAAGCCTAAGAAGTTTGAATTTACATCTAGACATCCAAGGCCATTTCTGCCTCAAGAACAGGAGACAGAGAGCTTTCTAGGAAGACATTTTCACCCAAACCATGGTGACCTTCAAAAGCTCAGACAAGTCTCCACTAGTGGCTCTGTTGTTTCCTTCATGGGTAAAGACACTAAAGACAAGTCACTCGTGGCAAAGTCCTGAGTGAGAGAACAGTGAAGCTCCATGCTGGAGTCACCAGCATATCAGGAAGGTGAGATATTATTTAAAGAAATCAAAGGTGTTATTCTGTGGCAGGGATACCTAACAAAGTCTTCCTTCTGAAGATGACTTAGTGGACTGGAACCTGACCCTAGGGAGGCTTTAGGAGCCAAACACAGAAAACAGTATGGTTATGAATAGAGTTATCATTGATGGTCCCCACCAAGGGATGCTTGTTTTGAAAAGACAAGAACTGACCTGTGGGAAATTAAGATGTTCCCATTGATTTGTCCTGAGACCCACCTCATTATGAAGGTGCCATTGGTGACATTCAAGCCACTGCTTCTGTCTTCCTGCACCTGCCTCCACACTGCTTGGCAGTTATTGAAAGCTTAAGGCTTTGGGCTAAAGAAATAAATAAACCAGGAGAGAATTAAGCGTCATCCTAGCATGTGGGCTCATGAGCCCTCTGCCACAGTATGTACCACTAGCACATGTGTGTGCAGGAAGTGGCTATGATCAGTAAGGCTTTGAGGATCCCACCTAGGTTTGCTTTGGAGTATGTAGTGCCCGGGGCTTACAGGTTGGCTTCTCTGCCCACACTCACCCTTTTCCGTTTTTCTCTAAGCACTGCATAAATAATATCTTTCCATTTTTGCAGTGAGCAAAGGTGCAGAGCATGATTTAGCTCTCCCTGGCCTCCTCTACCCTGGTTGCTGGGTGTCTGTTTAGAGAAAAGAATACTCTGGCCAGGTTCAGTTCTGTCAATAATGGTGCTCAGACTGAATACTGGCAACCAGAAGTAGAGTTATAACATCCTTTAGAGACACCAAGAGCCTGCTAACTGCCAAAAATTAATAATAAACTCTAGAAGTCTGTAACAGGCACACAGTATCTTAGATTTGTCTCTTTTCTGTTGCTGGGATAAAATACTGTGACCAAAAGCAACTTACCGTAGTGTTTGGCTTACAGGAAAGAAGGGTAAGTGTCCACTGGGGCTAGAAAGCATGATGTCGAGCAGCAGGAAGCCAAGAGCTTACATCCTCAAACCCAAGCCTTGAGCAGGAGTGAGGAGAGACTGTGAGCACTCAAACGCCAGCCCCAGTGACGGACTTCCTTCAGCAAAGCTCCACCTCAAAGTTACAGCAACCTCCCCGAACAGTGCCACTAACCGGGGGCCAAGTACTTCACTAACTGAGCCTCTGGGGGACATTTTCCCTTCAGTGTTGGGGTGGACAGAACACTAGATACAGTTCTTCGGGTTCCCTAGAAATTATAGTTTCTACTATTAGTTCTGAGTTTCTAATAAGGAGTCCATACTTTGAGGATAGAAGGGGAATTAGCCAATAGATCTTTCTGGTTGGGCAGATGAGTATAGTACCATGTGCATTAAGGCGCAATTAGGCTTGCCCACCCACCTAGAACACAGTCCTCTGAAGCTATAAGTGATACGTTAAGCAGCACTTATCAAGAAAGGTGACCACATCACAGGATGTAGCTCAGTAGTACAGTGTTAGTTATCATGTGAAAAGCCCTGGGCTTGATCCCAGACATCAATAAATACATAACAGACGGGCTAGAGAGATGCTTCGGTGATTAAGAGCACTGGTTGCTCTTCTAGAGGACCCAGGACGCACATGGTCACTCATTACCATCTGGAACTCTAGTCCTGGGGGGATCCAGTCCTCTTTTGGCCTACATAGGCACAGTGCACCGACATACATGCAGGCACACTACCCCTACACATAAAACATTAAAAATAAATAAATAATCGATAAGCAAATAAGATCTGAACAAAACCACCTCTTCACTTGAGAATACATTAGACTTTCTCGATAAAGAAAAGAAAAACTCACAAACTTTTAGCTCGTGAGAGGCTGAAAGCTCAGCCCTAAAGATAGACGTGGTCCCTGAAAGAAATAACCAAATCACTCCAGTTCCAAGAGACTGAATCAAAATGCACGAAAAGGCTCTCAGGTGAGTGAACAAGAGCTTTAGAGAGAAATAACAGTTTGAATGGAAAACGTGAAGTGGAAGCTTCTGGGTTATTTGGAAAGTCAGTTGTGTCAGATGGTGTTTTGCTGGGGCAAACATGTTTTCCTGCAACAGGCACAGGGGAAAGGATGTGTTGCTAAAGCGAGCAGGTGAAAGGACGAGTGATGAAGGATTCTTTGCTAAGGACACGCATATACTGGTTCAGCTCACAATACATAGCTGAGCTCTGTGGTGATTCATAGAGAGAAACACACAGAAATACTTCTGGCCGTGCTCTGGTGGCTTCTTGCCACTTCTAAGGACTCTGGCTGATTGGCAGAGTGACGTCAGCTGATACAGAGTCTGCAGAGTTTTGCTACAACAGACTCACGTGCTGAGGCAAGTCACAAGGTCAGGCAAGACCTACGGAGGACACGTGAGGCTTGGAGGGAGTATAAATAGGGCTCAGCGGACAGTGACGAGGGCTTGGCTTGCTTGCATAGCTAGCTTTGCAATGCTTCTTGATCTCCACTTTGCTGAGAAAACTTCTGGCATCCCTGGTGGTCCTTGTCCCTCCTGCTGATGCTGGCTGAGGCCTGGCTGTCTCTGCTAGGTCATGCCACCACTGCTGATTCGTGTTTGCCATCCAGATACTACCGAACCTAATGGCCGGTATATTCATGAAGTGTTTGCGAGTGGATCAAGCTGCCGCTGATGACTCCTATGAACTGAACTGCTGATTTCCTGATAACGCAAATGGGATTTGCTCAGAGGAACAATTTCTAAACAAGTCCACTTCCTCTGTGTCCTAATAACCTTTCTTTTCCACTACCTCTGGTGGGTGGTGGGCTAGAAGGGAGGTTAAAGTGTAAGAATGCTTATCATCAGTAAAAAATAGGATGAGAACAAATTAAAACCACAAAAATGTCTTCTTTGGGAAAACAAAATGGCTTCCCCAAGAGACTCTAGGGTACTAGAAAAGAGTTTGGAAATGTGAGAACATAAAAAGGTAGTAATAAATGGCTGAAAACTCCAACACACCAAGTTGTGAATGAGCCAAAATGCCTGACTGAAACCAGGCTGAAGATGATAAATCGTGAGCTTGATTCTGGAGAACCACACTGTGCCCTGCTTTGCTATCTATTGCTGGGATAAACACAACGACAAAAAGCAACTTGGAGAGTGTGGTGATTTGAATAGGAATGGCCTCCAAAAATTCTTGAGTTTGAAAGCTTGGCACTATTAGGAGGTGTGGCCTTACTGAAGGAAGTGTGTCACAACGGGGATGAACTGTGAGGTCATATATGCTGATGTCTGGCCAGTGAGACACAGTCTTCTGCTGCTGCCTGTGGATCAAGATGTAGAGCCCTCTGCTCCTTCTCTGCCCCTTCTCCTGCATGCTGCAATGCTTCCTGCCAAGACAATAATGAATTAAAGCTCTGGAACTGCAAGCCAGCTCCAGTGAAATGTTTTCCTTTGTAAGAGTTGCTGTGGTCATGGTGTCTCTTCACAGCCATAGAAACCATAACGAAGACAGGGGGAAAAGGGTATATTCTATCTTACAACTTCCAGGTCACAATCCATCATGAGGGGAATCATGCGGGAACCTGGAAGCAGGAAGGAAAGAGACCATGGAAGGATGCTGCTTGGTGGCTTGCTCTCCAGGCTCATGCTCAATTACCTTATGTAGACTTCCAGGACCATCTGCCTAGGGATGGAATCATTCACTCTTAATTGAGCCCTATACTCAAGTAAATTGTTAATTAAATGCCCCCTATAAACTTGCCTAAAGGCCAATCTAATGGAGGCAGATGACCCTAACCTGTATCAAATTGACAAAAAAAAAAAGACACCACACACACACACACACACACACACACACACACAGACACACACACAGAGAGAGAGAGAGAGAGAGAGGGAGAGAGAGAGAGAGAGAGAAAGTAGAGCACACAGCATACAGACTGTCAATCAGACGTCAGTGTTAAGGAAACACATGATAACTGCTAATGCAGGGCTTAAAGGAGAAAAGAAAAATAAATAAAAAGCCTACAAGTCAAATAGAAAGTTCCCAAACTGTGCAAGCAGTCTGAGACTTGGCAACTTGGAACAAAAGATCACCAGCTTTAGTTAACACATGAAACCCCTGATTGCACCATACCAGAGTACAAAGTTAGCAGAGAATTGATTGAGGTATCGCAGTAAAAATGTCATAGCCACCCATCTAACAAGCAATGTTTGAGCCAGGCCTAGGACACTTGGGGCCTCCCTGGATCCTCCAGTGAAGAAGCTAATGCTGGAGACTTGGGCACCCATCATCACATGCAGGCTTGATTCAGCGTGATCACCCAAGCCCTACATAGCCTCAGCCACAGTTCCACCTGCATTCTCCCCAAGAATTGTTCTCCTCTTCCTATGCAGACTGCTGTGATTTGATCAGTGCTACGTTAGCTCTCATCGAGACTCACCATTGGCTACAACCCTAAAGCAATGTTTCAGAATAGAAATAACACGGCGCTGGCTCCATTATCACGGAACCATTTCAACTGGAAAAGAAGCTCATAATTATGGACATGCCGACGAATTTTTACAAGGGTAGAAACATTTGAAAAAGATCGTGATCACTCATGTCTGTATGCTATGACAGTTATTATAAATCAATAAAAGTAAAAAGCAGCCTGTCGTCTTAGCATTTGGCAGGCTGAATTCAAGGCCTGCCTAGGCTTCACAATGAGTTCAAGGCAAGTCTGGGCTAGATAGAAAAATCCTGTCTCAAAACAAACTAAACTATAGTAATAATTAACTAAATCAGTTTTTATTCATTTAAAAATATGCATATAAATTCTTTTTTTTTCTTATTTCTCTTTTTTGGAGCTGGGGACCAAACCCAGGGCCTTGGGCTTGCTAGGCAAGTGCTCTACCACTGAGCCAAATCCCCAACCCCCCATGCATATAAATTCTAAAAGAGCCACACAACCAACAACATCCTCAACTAAATGTACTATGTTTGTATTAGGATAAGCCTAAGGCATTGACTGCAGAAGTTGGTGTTTTGGTATCGTTGGTTTCTCATTTCAGAAGTTCTTTAAAACTTTATTATTTAGGTTATTTTTTTGCTGTGTATTTCCAAGTTGTTTTCACTGAAAGTAAAATTTTATATATATACATATATATATGGCATGTATAGATATTGTAGATATAGATATATATCATGCACATCATATATATGACATACAGAAATCTATGAATATGTGCATTTGGATATACTTGAAAAAATAATCTTAAGAACTATAATTTTATTATGTATTATATCTCAATAGCAGAAAATGGAGCACTAACTAAATAATATCAGTTAAACTGTAAAGAGGTGAGTCCACATAGCTCTTAAGGGAAGAAGATGCACACAAGTTGCCTGAGGCTACAGGTGTGACAAATTACAGACAAATGCATACTTACTTTTTCAATTTCTTACATTCCGTGTATGGGGGAGCAAAGATGAACAGATTGTGTCTCACCATCCCTAGGGGTAAAGGAAAATGAAGCAGGAGGCTGGGGAGACAGGTAAACAAATTATAACTGTATGATGCAATATCTGTAATTACAGGGGTATGTGCAGGGGCTCGTGGAGTAGCTGCTAAATGGACAGCAGATCTTATTGAGAGAGGCCAAAACAAAGGAGGAAGCTTCAACCCGAATATTTTTGTTTTTATTTTCTATAATTGAAAAAAAAGCATACAGTGTATTCTGATCATGTTCTTCCCCTCCTCAAACTCCTCCAAGATCCTCCCCATAATGGTCTGGAAATTCAGCATTACTAGGAGTAATATGGTGTCAAGTTTCAAGAAATGTTGCAAGGGTTGACACCTATTTGCCTCTTCTATGGTCCTTGAAAAGCAATCTAAAATGAGAAATGAAGAACTAGAATTGATAAACAAAATTGCTAAACACATGGTCTGGAGTCTGGACCTTAGTTTCTGCAATTGTAGGAATCGCTATCAATTATAATCACCTTGCTTACTCCATCAAATTCTTACAAATATACAATTAAGCAACATACGGGAAAACATTTTGAAAACACGAAGGTAGTCTATATCATGACATTTCTACATTGCGTTACCTATGGCCAACATTAATTACCACTATCCATTAAAAGAACAGATCAGAAATCTGTGGCTCCTCAGAATTCCATAACATATTTCTTCTCAACCTTTGCATGTCTGTTCTGTCTTTGATTTCCTAACATCTTTGAAGGAAAAGCCTGGGCACGCTTTACTACCCTAGACATGCAGAAAGAATGAAGAAGGTGAAGGAGCCAAGGAACTAGAGACAAATCAGAACGTGAACTCCTGAGTGTGCCTCCAAAACGCATTCCTTCCTACAGAAACTACACAGGACCCAGGAAAGGAATGAGAGAGAATGAATATTTCTTACAAACATTCTAGTAGCCACCAGAACAGGCAAGGACACACTGTATCTACATGATCAACAGTAAAATTCATCTTTCCCAATAGTCCACTGAGGGAGAAGTCATGTTTCTAAAGCTCAATGCAGAAGAAATCCCTACCTGCCTACACCTTTCTCTTCCTGTCCTCCCAGCTTATCAAAGGCCACCATCTTAGGGACTCACCCTCCAGCTATGTTTCAACAATGTAGTGTATGTAGATGAGGTGGTTATAAGGCCTTAACTAGTACTCTCTCAGATTCATTCAGGAATCAGTATAAAAGCTTTGTCCCATCACAAGCACCCATACTGGTAGGATGTCCTTATCAGAGGCCCAAATGGTTGAGGCTGCCTGGTTTCATACTGAAACTTCCCAACCGTTAGCCAAAGTAGATCTTTTCTCTTTCTAAGTTAGTTATGCTTGCTATCATAAAGCGAACAAATAGTGAGGTCATTTCTGGATGTCTAAATGTAGAAGAACTTTAGCAGTGGTTGTGGGAGGAATTTGGAACAACATGTATGGAGAAGCTGTTAAAGAAGTTTGGCCCCTACGTGGAGCTTAGAGAGCAATTCTAAAGAGGGCTCATACCAGAATGTTGATAGAAATGTGGACCTCAAAGTCCGCGTTGATTGGGTTTACATGGAAATGAAGACTCTATGAATAGTGGAGCTGCAGCCATGCTTATAGTACTATGGTAAATGATTTTTGACTTCTTGTCCAGACCCAAGGTTTTGTGAAAGACAAACCTTAACAGTGATGGAGCTTACTATAGACAGGCAATTTCAGAGAAGTAAGCATCTGTTTTCTGGCATGGCTATTATCGGCTTCTTTTAGTCACATTTTCAGTAAGAGGACGAAAAAGGAGGGAAGTTAAAAGATTTGAAAACTTCAAAGATGCACACATAAAGATGCAACTAAAGAAGGTGAAAACAGCACTGGTAAAAAGAAACAAAGGAAAAACCTTGTATGTAAGCTATCTTTTGTTGTTACTGCTGCTGAGATAAAACAACATGACCAAAGTGTCTTAGAAAAGGAAACACTCATTTTGGCTTACGGTTCCATGATAAGAGACATACATGCAGACAAAATGCCCACACAGAGAAAACTATTTTTTTAAGTGTAGCATTATTGATTTGTTTCAAAGGCTTTTATGCTACCTTTTTTTGTCACTGTAATAAGATACCTGATAGAAACAACTTAATAGAAGGAAGACTTTTTTTATTTGGCTTACAGTTTTGAGGGTTACAAGTCTAACATTGTCGGGAGAACAAGGCATCTCCATCCATACAGGCAGTAGCTCACAACAGAGCTTGGGAGACGAGAAATATGAGGGCTTGAATATACTTGACCCATAGGAAGCACTATTAGGAGAGCCTCTGAGGTCGATGCTCAAGCTCTGATAATGTAGAAAGGTCCTCTGCCTGGCCTCTTGGCTGCCTGGACAAAACAGTCTCCTCCTGGCTGCCTTTGGATAGATGTAGAACTCTCGGCTCCTTCAGCACCATGCCTCCCTGCCCACCCATGCTTCCCAACATGATGATAATGGACTGAACCTCCGAAACTGTGAGGCAGCCCCAATTAAATGTTTGTCTTTATAAGAAGCTTGGAAGATAAAGGTGGCAGGCACATGCAGTCTCCAGAGAATAGAAACTGAAGTCAGTGTGGAAATTACGCCCAAGGAAAAAACTGTCAGCTCCATCTGGGAGAAAATATCCCTCCACATATTGACCCACATGTCAACATGCCTAAGTCATGATGTCTCTTCATAGCAGTGAAATCCTAAAACAAGAAGCAGAGAGCTCAGGCCAGAAGCAGGGCTACACTAACTTTCAAAGACCTACTTTCTGTGACCCACCTCCCCAGACATTCATTCTTTCCACCCAGCATGGTGCCACCGGCTGCGAATCAGATGTGCAAACACAGGAGCCCGTGGAAGACACTTCACACTCAAACCACAACCATTCAGAGCATTCACTAAAGAGCTCATGAGTGCCCTATTCATCCAGAACTGCTTCAACAGTCACCTGCCAACGCACAGATCAATTGTCACAGTTCAGGAAAATCCACATAGTTTTTCTGGTGGGAGCAGAATTGGCATTGCCCACACCACACTCTACTTTTGTAGGCTTCTGAAAGGCAAGTGTTATGAGGTCATGGTAGCTCTTATAATGAGCCAGGTGAACACCGGCCATAAATTCAGAAGTTCAAACAATACTAAGCTTTGTTATAGTTCCTGAACCCAGAACCCAAGTTGCTAAGTTTGCCAAACTGTCTTTTTCTTCTTTAAGAAAAAAAAAGTTTGGGAGCCCAACCATGTGATACAGGCTTAAAGTATCTGCAAACACTTTGCCCACAGGCTGATGCATACTGGATCCACGAGAATGAAACGATGAAACTGAAACTTCAGAGGAGAGGCTGGGACGATAAAGGGGGCAGGCACCTCCAGTCTCCTTAGACTAGGAACTGAAGTCAGTGTGGAAAATATATCCAAGGAAAGAACTGTGTCAGCTCCATCTGGGAGCAAATATCCCTCCACAGGCTGACCCATATGTCAGACAAGTAACTTCAGATTTAATATATTGCCTACTGGGTTTCATATTGTCTGTATCCATCATTTTCTTTTCCCTATTTCTTTTTGGAATGAGCTAACTACCCTGTGCATATTATCCATGGTATCCTGGGAGTACACTCCATGAATTTTGACTTCTTTGTGGGCTCAAAGATGAATTTTTCTAGTCTTGGAGACATTAGACTTGGATCTTTGAGGAAATCTTATGCAGTTAAGACCTTAAATTCTTAGTGTCGCCAACTGGTTGAGATTGATTCTGCTCTACTTAGACAGAAATCATGAACATACAAAATAGTCCCGTTAGTTTTAGAAGCTCTGAACTTTGAGTGCTAATGACACTCAATGACTTTTCAGTACATCTCCAAGAGTGAGTGCCAGAGGCACTCTGGCTTTATAGTGTTAAATCTCTGCACTCTGGAGCTAGAAGCTTTCAGAGAGCTCTGGGCTGCAGCTGTGCCCTCAGAGCTCCAAGTTTAGCTTCGAGCTACTCTCTCTGATTTCTCAGAAGGCAGATCTAGTCATTATTAGTGCATCTCTGAAATTATTCGACTGACAGGGCCCTGCAGCTCTTTCCCAGTCTTGGCTCTGAGCTCTCAATTACTCAGGAAGGGAGCCGGACTTTTGGCAATTTTGTGGGTTCTTTTTCTTCCACCCTTCTCCACCCCTTCTCTTCCATCCTTTCAACCCCCTAACACTAGATAGAAAACAAAAAAGACAAGGGGAAAAGGGATGACATTCTCTTTAGATTACTTCCTGCTGATTAGAGGCCTCCAGTTCCTTGGGATAAATTTGATTTTCACTGTCAAGATATCTAATTTCTTCTTCTACTTATCAAACCACAACCCACCACAATCAACAGAAACCAACCAACGATAATGCACCAATAGCAAGACCACCTCTTGGAGCCCGAGCATTTATGTACCCTCTGAAGAGTCCCCAGAATTCCAAATGTCTCACACTCCCAGAACTGTCTGTAGGAGGCAAAATCACACCCCTTGATTTTGAATCAAAAACCAAGAACTTTACTTGAGAATGAAGTAAATTATAGTCAGCTGCTGTCAGAAGTAGCCCCGTAGCCCCCTTTTTGCTTTTTTGGGATTAAAGCAAAAAGATGGAAACATATTCTTATAATATTTGCAATATTTCTTTAAAAAAAACAAACCAAAATTCTCAATACACAGGAACTACTCACCAGTCCTCCAGATGCTGGTTGTTCTTGGCACTGATGGGCCTTGGTTTTGCCTGTGTTTTGTGAAAGCCACTCAGTCTGCTTGCCTGTGCTCAAAGACAATTAGTAGACAACAAAGAGAAGATGAGTGGGGGTCAAGGTTGTAAGTTAATGAGATGGCTCGGCAAGTAAAGGCATTTGCCACCAAGCTCAATGGCCCAAGTTCAATCCCCAGAATATATATAGAGAACCAGTTCCAACGAGTTGCCTTTGATGTCCACATTTGCACATATCCACTGCACCCCTGCCCTCATATTAAATAAATGCAAAAAAGTTTTTTTAATTAAAAAATAAGTTGCAAATTTTGACCGATGTTATTGCATCCAATTAAAAGCTTCTACACAACAAAAAAGACTATCATTAAAAGGTGACTGACGGGCTGGAGAGATGGCTCAGTGGTTAAGAACACCCGACTGTTCTTCCAGAGGTCATGAGTTCAATTCCCAGCAACCACATGGTGGCTCACAACCATCTGTAAAGAGATCCGATGCCCTCTTCTGGTGTATCTGAAGACAGCTAGAGTGTACTTATATATAATAAATAAAATAAATCTTTAAAAAAAAAAAAGGTGACTGACAAAGTTCTTAACAAACTCCAAATATTAAGCACCAAAAATAAAAATCAATAAAAGTAAATTTGAGAATCCTGGCAAAGTCAACTTCAAACCAAAATTAGGCCAAGGAAATACAGATTATTTCATATTGATTAAGGGAAAAATCAGCCAATAACAATTCTATATGTAAATGTATCAAGTGTTGGCACGCCTAATTTCATAAAACAAGCCCTAGTGGATTTAAAGCACAAAACTAGTGAGTGATTTCAGTACTCTAATCAATAGGCAGATCATGCAGATTAAAAATAATAATGGGAACAAAGAAACATCAGAATTATATGACAGTAGAGATCAAATGAACATAGTAGAATCCTGCCTAATATTTCATACAAACACTACAGAAAACAGTTTCTCAGGCCTATTTTAGAGATTTCTCTAGGCTAGAATATAATATTATTTTTAAACATTATATTCCTCAATTATATAGGGAATCTTAAAAAAAATCTCAGTACATTTCCCATGTGACAAACATGATTAGAACATGATTAGAAAAAAATCAGGAAAACAATCTCTTTCACACTACTGTTACAAATGAGACTCAGGACACAAAGAAAGTGGACGTGGCATGATTTATTCTTGACCAAGAGGGTATGCGTGCAAAGAAGATGCACACCAAGAACACACACCAATGAATGCATTCTAATTCTGGTTTTTATTCTAATTCTGGTGATTGTTGTGCCTTTTCCCCATTAACTAGGGTCTGACCTCACAATTTTTTTTTCAGTAAAAAGGATTAAAACATTTGCGTAAAATTCTTACAAAGTGGGGGAGATGAAAATTTTTAACTCCTTGTCCTAAACACAAGTTTTATAGTGTTTAATAGAAAAGACTCCTGTTTGATATCTCTTACAATAGCTTCCTTGAAAATAGCTAGGAATGAACTTATCCAAAGAGGTAAATGACCACAAGAATTAAAATTTTTAAATGTCCCAAAATACACTAAACTACTAGAACTTGGAGGAGCCATGCATGGTGTGTGTGCGCGCGCGCGCGCGCGTGTGTGTGTGTGTGTGTGTGCGTGTGTGTGTGTGTGTGTGTGTGTGCGCGCGCGTGAGTGCATGCATGAGCACGCACATGCATGGGGAGCTCTTTGAAAGCAGGAAGTGGACTTGTGAGAGGAGGGGATACAGCTTGTAAAGATCATAGTAATTAAACATGAGCAAAGTTCAATGATAAGTGTGCATGAAAATCGCTTAGCTATGCTAACTAAAAAAAGAAAAAAGCACCATGTAAACAAACGCCATCACAACTCACATTCATGATCTGCATTTTCTGTATTAGTTTTATCACAGCTGTGTGAATACGTGGCATAGATGTTTGTCTTGACTCAGCTTCAAAGGTTTCAGACCTTAGTTGGCTGTTTATATTAAAATGAGCCTCAAGTGGGGCATCTCATGGTAGACAAGAAGCAGATGGGATGGCATGGTTCTTCCTTCTTCCCCCCTTTTGTTTTATCTGGCTCCCCAGACTATTGGGATGGTGCTTCCCGATGCAGGGTGGGTCTTCTCTTTAGTTATTCATCTCTGAAAATATCCGGGAAGGCAAATCCAGAGGCATGCTTAAGGAACGCAGGCTGTATTCGTTTGCTGTCTGTTTCTGACCAAAAGCAACTTGGGCGAGAAAATGGCTATTTCACCTTCCACCCCTCGGGTCACAGTCAGTCCACCATTAAGGGACGTCAGGGCAGAAACTCAAGGCAGGAACCTTGAGGCAGAACTAAACAGAGGCCGTGGAGGAATGTCACTTACTGGCTTGTTCTCCATGACCTACTCAACCTGTTTTCTTATAGCACCTCAGTCTACCTGCCTAGGTCTAGCACCATCCAATGTGGCCTGAGAAACCCTCCCACATCATCTTGAAGCAAGAAAATGTCCTCACAGACTTGCTTGTGGGATTATGCTGATGGCAGTGTTTTCTCAGTCAAGAGTTTGTTTCCAGACTCTGGCTTGTGGGTCAAACTAACAAAAAACTAACTACCGCATTAGTATTTCTCAATCTAAATAGACAATATTGGCCATGATACTTCGTTATTTCTGTAATGGCACTAACATAACGGAAATTGTTTTGTTGGCCACCTTCTCATCTAATCAAGTGAAGAGTAACTTTTTCCCCCTTTGGAATGTCACCTAGATATTGACCACCAGGAAAAATCAGATCTGTGACAATGTCACACACAGTAGGAGCATGAGCCTTTCATCCCTACCTCAGGACAAGTATTGATACATTTGTTTCCACCTTAGCAGAGATCCCACGATGAGAGTGAGCATTGATAAGACATTGCCACAGTTGCCTCTGGCAGTGAACGATATACTGACATTGTCATATCCTTTCTTCATATTTTTTCTTTATATATCAATTGACTTTATATTAACCTTTTAAATTATGTATATTAAAGGCTATATTATCTATGAAAATAATTTCTGGAAATTTTAAGAAGTCTTAGGTTTTTATTATAAATCGGAAACGGGGGGCAGGTAGAATCACGGCTTTGTCTCAGAAGCTATTCTGACTCACCTTTTCTTCTGTTGGCCATTTTGACAGCAGGTGGTGCTAGAATATTAGGTGCTCCTCCAAAGACGTACTGGGCTTAAACCCTCTACCTCGACCCCTCTCCAAATATATATAAGTACATAAGTACGTAAACTTGCAAATAACCACTTTTACTATTTTAAATTTGATTTTATTGGTATCTTTCTGGTGAGCTGGCTGAATTGGAGAAAATGTAACTTTAAAAGGTACCCACATGGTCCTGGTCACTCTCCAGTTGAGTAACATCTATAAGACCTAGTGTCTCAATACAAGAAAGATCCTGAAACCTTGACGCAACCTGTAGAGTCAGGAAACACTGGGTTTTGGTAAAGAAAACATTCAATATTCAAGCTAGCGTAGAATATATCCTAGCAGAAGCCAAGATGAAGACAAGACCTTGTAGCCAGGTGACCTGAATTCATAATCTTAGCTGAGATCATCATCAGGCCTCTTAGCTCAACAATGAGGATTTCAGTAGTTTAATGAAAAGGATTGTCCTCCGTCAAACAGCCAGAGAGCAAGGCAATACATTTTAGCTACTATAATACCTCTTCCTGGAAAATGTCCTACCTCTGACTCTATAGTGAGCCTCTTAGAAGGGTGTAACACTGGAGCACAGATTTTACCAGTGTGTATGTATGCTTCTGATATGCCAGGTACATGGTATTATTTGGATTTGAGTCATCAAATATAGATCAAATTAAGGGGAAAGGCATTGAAAGAGAACAAAGACATCAGAAAGTTGCCTCTGACAGGCACAAACTAAGACAATAGGAGTTACATGAACACTGGCCATATATTCAGGAGAGTTTAGACAGTACAATGCTTTGTTATATTTTATGAGCTCATAGTACTCAAAAAAGCTAATACAGTAGAACGATCGCTGACATATCAGGTTTGTCGGTCATATTATCAGTCCTTGACAGTTTGCCAAACTGCCCTTGGCAATGGCCCTGGATTCACACAACAAAAAGAGGAAAAGTTAGAATGGCCACTTTCCATTTGACATTTAGAAGCCCCAGATTATCTTAATGAAAGATAAATAAAAGTGAAAACAGAGAAAAATAGTCTGCCAAGACCGCCAGGTTACTAACTGTGTTTTAACCACTGACATACATAAACAGCGAAGACCAGAATGTTCCTAGCACATTCCAGAATTTGGCTTATTTTGGCCGTGGTCCTGTACATTAGTCTCCTGAGATCCCCATCAATTGGGTGGCTTGAAACTAGAGAACTGTACTCTTTCATGATTCTGGAAACTACAAAGTCAACATTAAGAATCCAGCACGGTTGGTTCCTTCTACATGGAGAATCTGGCTCATGCTCGTCTCCCAGTTTCTGGCAGCCATCAGGTAGCTGACCTGTGCATTCTTGGGCTTATAAATACATCACTCCAGTCACTGTGCATTTTCTCATGGCTATCTTCTCCCTGTGTGCCTCTGTGTCTTCGAATAGCATTCTCCTTACTCTCTTGGTCTCCAGGGCCAAATTTCCTTCTTACAAAAACATCATCATATTAAATTAGAGCCCGACATAATGACCTCACTTTAGCTTGATGATACTCGCAAAGATTCTGTTTCCAACCCTTGATTCACAAGTAGCAAAGGCTAGGATTTCTGCTCCTCAGTTTAACGGCTTGGCAGACAATAAATATGTTAATAGCTAAAAAGAATTAAGAGTGCATCAAGTTCTTCCCATTGTGAAGTATCTTCAGTTCCAAGATAAGGAAAGTAAGCCTGCGGACTGGATCTTAATTAGGGTGTTTCTCTTCAAGTAGTAATTAACTCAATGCTTTTTCCCCCTCCGATTTGTTTATTTATTTCTCAGTTTATTTGTTTGTATTTTAT
Source organism: Rattus norvegicus (assembly GCF_021556685.1). Lineage (NCBI taxonomy): Eukaryota > Metazoa > Chordata > Mammalia > Rodentia > Muridae > Rattus > Rattus norvegicus. The sequence goes on from NC_141541.1 coordinate 86,249,845, forward strand.
GTGTATGAGTGTTTTTGTCTTCATGTGTGTCTCTGCAATAGATGTGTACCAGCTACCCCGGGAGGTCATAAAAAAGTAACCAGTGCCCTGGCACCGGGATTGTAGATGATTGTGAGCCACCATGTGGTGCTGGGAATTGAACCTAAGTCCTCCAGAAGAAGAAGAAATGTTGTCCTTGACTACTGAGCTGTCTGTTCAGCCCTTTACTCGACTTTTATTTTGGTGTTTTTCTAGGTTTTAGAAGAGATTTATATTTGCTTGGTCTTTTATTAACTCTTCGTGTGCACAAGCTAGTTGAAAGAAGGTACATTTATGAAGGCTCCTTAAATGGCCACTGTTGTCAATGAAGCTGGAGAGAGAAGGAATGGACGCCAGCGAGTAGTAATTAAACTGCTACCAGAGGCATGCTGTGTGCAAAGAGCTAAAATAGATTGGAGGTGGGGAGTAGGAAATGGGCTTCTTTAAAAAGAAGGGAGAGATAACAATTTTAATTATGTTCTCTTGTATTTACAATAATGTCAATGTGTCCCGTTAGCATTTTTCAATTGTAGAACTTCCACCACACATGTCTTCTGCAACTAATGGGGCACAGTGTGGAGCCAGGCTGCTTGTAGTCCATGACACACAGAACAAAGTAAGTATTGTTCAAAGCCACACATGCCTACGGCTGCCGTATCCGACAGTGTAGTACTAGGAAAGCAGTTTTGAAAAAAAAAATGTGGTTAAAAAAGAATCAAGCATTTGTGTGGGAGACACACACACACACACACACACACACACACACACACACACGATGAAAAAACAATAATAAATAAACCATATACAGACAAAGCTTTTAACATTCTAGGTGTTTGATCGACACTGAGAACTTTTGTTTTGTTTTGCTGCTTTTCTCTTTCCGGCCTACAAACTAATTTCTGCCACTTGAGTGGCACTTGAGCTGGCCCAGGCTCATGGATCAATGGCTTTATTTCAAAGATTCCAGGGCCTTATTCTATGCAAGTATAAAAAAGTGGGGTTCATCTGTTGTAAGAAAATTGGACTCCGATATCCTATTTTTGTTGTGTCTTAAAAACAAGAAGGCATTCCGTTTCAAGCTGTTACCTGATGGGAATAAAAAATGTCACAAATGGGAACTAGAAATATCCCTACTTTCCCTGTTTCAGTAAAGGACAATTAGGAAGAAAAACTTGCTCAAAGGGAGAGTGAGATTTATTGTTCCATTTGCTGTCTGTGTGTCTGTTTCCACCATGGGTCAGTGGACGACAGAGTGATTTCCGCCTGTTTAGAAGGACGTTGTTGGTACCCATGTGTCTTCTTGCCTGTGATCGCACTCACTACGTTGGCAGAGTTGCATTGGCTACAGGGACTAAAACGTTTACAGGTTGGAATTTAACAGAGAAAGGTTACAACCCCTTTATGTTGCTACATACGAAAAACACTGTAAAACACCAACACCCAGCACAAAGTTCGCAGCTACAAATATGTATGACATTTCCCAGCATCGCTATTTATTGATAGGTGTGTGAGCTCAGATATTAAAAAAATAAAAAATAAAAATCTTGGCGTGCTGCCTATTGTTAAAACCTAGTCATGTCTAAATAAGAATGTTCTAGTAATCATAAGAATGGGGGGCTCTGAAAATCAGTATTATTGGAGGTTACAATCTTGGAAATGATAGAAAAAAAGTACTGAACCACTTAACAGCTATTTCATGACTTAAGGAATGAAGATCATATTGTTTTTATGTGTGTGTTGGACTGATATGTCATTCTTCTCATTTTCCCTCTCCTTCACCTAAGGCAGCATCTACTATGAGGTGACCACAAGTAGCACTGGACACCTGAACTTCCCCAGAGGTCTCCATGTTTCCTGGACACTTAGGTCCCCCAGATCTTTAGGACCCTGCATCCGTATCCCTCCCTGTCCTATTCGCTTGCTTTGGTGTCTGGGAACACAGTCTCACCTCAAACAGGGCCTCCTGGTGGATCAATGCCTCAGTTGAACTGTCCGCCTGGCTTTCCATCAGATCAACATTGATTCCAGGCTTTGCAGCAAAAGTGCCAGCCTTGGTCTATCCCAGTCTGTCTGACCTCATCATTTTCCCCCTGAGGGCACAAATGTCCAGTCTCTGAGCCACAGGGACATCTACGTAATACGTTGGCTATTCCTTTTTATTAAATCTGCCTTCCCATTACTGTTTCTGGGTTACCTCATCTCAGAGCATATTAAAACAGGAATGGTCTGCTGGTCCTTTCTCCCCTGTGAGATAAATTAGTGTGTACACAGTACTTCAAGTCTACCTGACTATCCCAAGTATTTTAATAGTATCTATTATGTTGGATGTCATCTTAGCAAGATATGAACCAACATGTATTAATAGTTCCTTAAATCCCATAGTTGCTCACAAAGTTTATAAAATTAAACATTTCCAAGGACAGGATTCATTTTTAGGTGACTGAAGCATTACCTAACATCTCTTTTGAATATCCTTCAATTTCTGTTTTCACACTGAGTACAAGAAAGCTTCAAAATGTGCTTTTAAGTAGAAAGAGAAGGCAAGAATACCTAGGGTATTTGTCGTCCTTATTTTTAAGACAAATATACTTTTGCCAAGTCGGGGACATTCCTGCAACATACACAAGCATTGTCTGAGAAGCATCTTATCACCCTAGCACAGTGCTTCTCAACCTTCCTAACACTAAACCCCTTTAATTCCTTATGTTGCAGTGGCCCCCCCACCATAAAATTATTTTTGTTGCTACTTTCATAATTGCAATTCTGCTACTTTTATGAACTGTAATATAAACATCCATGTTTTCCAATACTCTTAGGAGACCCCTGGGAAAGGGTCTTTTGACCCCTAAAGGAATCAAGACCCACAGGTTGAGAACCTTTGCCTTAAACCTTTGCTTTTGACGGTTTGAGTGTGAAGGGACTCTGTGGGCTTATGAATCAGGGGCTCAGCTGTCAATTGGGAAAGTGCTAAATACTTAGCCTAATCAAGAGAATATTCTTTCCATACATTTACAGTGAGATAGCATCACTGGGAGGTGTTGGAGAGGAGGAGAGGGGGTCCTGTAAGAAGAAATTGCTCTCTGGGGACATGACTTGGAAAATATATCTGTGCTTTGACTCTTTTTCCTGTCTCTCATGAAGTGCACAGTTCTGCTCATCGGCTACTTCCTGCCATGATGTCCAGTCTTGCCCCAAGCACAGTAGTGAAACAAGACAGCCGTGGACTAAAGTGTCTGAGACTGTGAGCTAAAATAAATACTCCTCCCTTGGGAGTTGATTTCTTTTTTTTTTTTTTTAATGTCACAGGGGTGAATAAATGAACACCCAGAATCAATCATAGGGAAGTGGGAGCCTTTCTATGATTTTTCCTGACAATGTGGCTCAGAAGCCTTTGGGACTGGTTTAGTAGAGGGATGTGGGAAAGTTTAGATGAAACAAGAAAAACTCAAGAAGGCTAAAAGCACAACTAGTTTGGCAGGTAGTGATGGCGGAACTCAGAACACAGACGCTCGCAGGCACGCAGACGGTCTGAGTATCCTCACAAGACACTCACTCGAACGTAGACAGCCGACTGTCCTCAGAAGACAGGTTCTCGCAGGCACGCGGGCGGCCTGACTGACCTCACAAGACAAATGCTCACAGGCAAGCAGAGGGTCTGACTATCCTTGTGAGGATCCGGTAGAGATGAAGCAAGAAAACTTCTAGAACCCTGAGAGCTCAGCTGGCTTAGTAGTCCGTGACAGGGGAGCTCAGACCGTAGGAGTGAGGGCCAGACTAGGTATTTGACAAAAGACCATTTGTTTTTCCTCTGGCGAAGAGTTTGTGTATATTTTTTTCAGTGAATAAAGGTTTTGGGGGTGTGGGTTGTTGGGGTCAAGGAAAACATGGTTTCTAAAGAGATTAGAGCCCTGAAAAAGAAGCCTCAACCTTTGAATGGAACAACAGGTGAGAGATGATGCCCTGAGCACTTATTGGGGCCTGACTCAATCCCCCCAAATCCTGGGCTCATTATACAAAGCTTTCAACTCATTTCAAAGACTTTGCTCTGAGAAGAGAGAGCCAAGTCTCCTTTTGTTACAGGGCCACCTAGGGAATTTCTTCCCCATCTGACTCTCCTGACACTCCGGGGAGCCTGAACTGCTGTTTGAGTGGGCCATAAACACTAGCACTTCTTCCTGTGATACTGGGTTTTCATGCATACAAGAATGCAAGGACGGTGGGCCCACGGAGGCGTCCATTCCGATTTCAAAGGACGGGTTAGGGGTGATGAGGGTTAAGAGCATAAAGAAGGGTTAAGATCACTATGGGAAGGCCCTGTATGAAGTTGTGTGCATGGAACTTAAGACGGATATATAGACCCTTAGGATGTTAGAGGTCCCAAATACTAAATGCCTATGGAGGAAAACCGTAGGCAATCAATAAGAAGCATGTCACGTGGACTGCAACTAACAAAGCCATGAATGCGGTGCTTCACAAGCGCCAGTCAGTGGGGCTTACGTCATGACGTCATTCACCCACCTCTCTCCTCGACACGGAGCTACAGAATTTAATGTTTGCCCTCTAGGTTTCCCATCTGGTTGGGGTTGATCCTTCCTTCGCATTCTCCTATCCCTCCACTTTGGAACAGGCATACTTATCATGGGCCATGCGTCCATGCATACACTGGACGTAATCTCATTTTTAAATTGTTATTTTATTAAATGATAATAATGTATTATTATCATACATTAGATTATAAACAATAGTAAATTAAATTATAATCCCATTTTAAATTAAACTGCAGAGAAACGCAGTTAAGTATACCTTTGCTTTCAGAGGAGATACTTAACTTAAACTGAGAAATGTTAGGACTATCGGAGGCGCTTGGAGGTGGGCTTAATTTTATATTGCAAAATACGCATGAGCATTGAGTCTCGGGGGTGGGATATCATGGTTTGAAGGTGACTTTCACCCCCACAGGCTTCTCTAGTGTTGGTATTGTTGCCAGTTTAGGAAGTAATTGAGTCCTAAGGCCTCTGAAGCTCTGATCAGTAGTTAATTCCCTGGCGGATTCTCAGTACAGTGGCATTTGGGGAGGTGACGGCAGATGTGTCAAGGGGGAGTAGGTCAGCGTAGCCCGCTCCGAAATGGTGGACATG